>NW_007738407.1:4295-13648 GCF_000696425.1 Galeopterus variegatus | reverse complement strand
CGCCTCGCTCAGCCAGTGAGCGGGAGCCGGTCTGTATGTGGGATCCGAACCCTCGGACGGGAGCGCCGCCGCCGCGCTTCCCAAGCGGTGCACTATCCAGTGCGCCACTGGGCCGGCCCCTATGATCTATTTTGAATTCATTTTTGCACACTCTTCAATGTAAGAGTCCAACTTTCTTCTTTTGCATGTGGATATTCGGTTGTCCCAACACCATTTGTTGAAAAGACCATTCTTTTCTTCAGGAAATTGTCTTGGTAACCTCATAGGAAATATAAGGGTTTATTTCTGGGCTCTCAATTTTCTTCCATTGATCTATATGTCTGTCCTTATGCCAATACCACACTCTTGATTACTGTAGCTTTGTAGTAAATTTTGAAATAGGGAAGCCTGAGTCTTCCAATCGTTTTTTTTTAAGAACTCTTTTGGATATTTTGGGTCCCTTGCATTTCCATATGAATTTTAGAAGCAGCTTGTCAAATTATGCAAAAAAGGCAGTTGGGGGTTTGATAGGGATTGCTCTGAACCTATAGATCAATTACAGAATATTGTCTTCTTAATAAAATTAAGTCTCCCAATCCTTGAACGTGAGATGCATTTCCATTTATTTAGGTCTCCTTTAATTTATTTCAATGATGTTTTATAGTTTCCAGTGTATAAATTTTGTACCTCCCTTGTTAAATTTAGTCCTATGTATTTTATTGTCTTTTATGTTTTTGTAAGGGGAATTGTTTTCTTAATTTCCTTTTGGATTGTTCATTGCAAATGTACAAAAATACAATTGACTTTTGTATACTGTCCTTATATCCTGCAACCCTGCTGAACTTGCTTATTAGATGTAATAGATTTTCGTATGTGAATTTTCTAGGATTTTATATCTATATACACCAAACACTCCTGAATAGAGGCCTAAATCTCTGAATGGTCTCTTCAGATCTGAACTTTACATTATTTGTAAACATAGCACCCTCTCCTACCCTGTTGGTTCTAATGGACTTGCTTTGTTGTTGTTGATGTTTTGTTGATTTTCACCACCTAATATTCATTCCCTCTCTTCTAGAAATAGTACCATGATATTTTTTTCCAGAGATGTACTTCCTCTCCCACTATTAGTTAATAGCTTTTGGGGATCTGGCTCCAGGGGTGGGCAGGTGTTACTAACCTGGCCATCATATCCATCTGGCTCTCATAATTGGCTCAGGGCTGGGCACATGGCACAATTAGAACCAATTTAGTTGCAATCTCAGGACTTTGAAAAGCCTACCACAAGGTCACACATTTTTCTTTTCTGCCAGACTTAGAGTCAACACAGAGAGGAAAGCAAAGAGAGTTGGAGAGACTGGATCTAATTACATCTCTTCAGCCCAGCACTTCATCATGCTGGATGCCCAATCTAGCCCTTGACTATCCAAGCATGTGATCCAACAAGTTATCTTCATGCATTATCAAATAAGGGTGAGTTATCTGTCACCTGCACTGATACTACCTCAGACCATCTGTGGGGCATTGCTACCCATAAGAGACCATAGTATTTTTCCTTTGCAACTTCTAAAGGCTTTATTTTAAATAAATGGTCTGGTGATCAAGGTATAGCAAACACTTAAAAATAGTAAAATGTTTTTCTTTTCTATTCTATAAAGGAAGCTCAAATCAAGTAAACTGATTTTCATTAGGGGCACACATGTTTAAATTATTTAGCTCTACATTTGCCAATGCATTTAGCTTGAACTCCAAATGTAGCCCCTCTTGTGGCTAATTTAATACATAACAGCCCAGGCTTCCTTTTCTCCCAGCAATTTTTGCTAATGGTAACTTTGCTAACAGGGTATCTGGGGCCATGCAGACTCATCTCTATAGTATTTTTTAAGCTAACCCCTTAGATAGGAAGAACCAGCTTATGCTTATCAGGAGGCTCTTTTAGAGGGAGTTTTGCATAATATCCAATAGTATTAAACAAGGAAAAAAATTCTTTAAATAGCCAGTTCCACAAGGGAGGCTGTTTACTTTTACTCCTTCCTACAGCTCATGAACTCTAACCTTGAATTCCAGGAAGAGAAAGCTACCCTCAGCTTATGACGTAACATTCACCAGGAATTACAGTTGTTTTCAGCTCTGGATCCTAAAAACCATACCCCTGGCTCAATTCTTTTGACTGATCGGGAACAGGAAATTACCCCAGGGGAAGAGTTTATTTTATCTCCCAGCTATAGATTTATTTAGAAAGAATTAGGGAGGTCAGAGCATGGTCTTAGCCTGACTAACTAGGGTTAATTTATTACTTGGAACCTTTATAATTCTTTCCTAAGGCATGCAACCGTACTTAACAGTTGGGATTTGGAATTCCTCAAATGTGGATCAAAAATTTCCCACTACTGCTCACTAGACTGTGCCCATGGGAAAGTTACTGAACCACTCTGAGCCTCAGATTCCTCTTCTGTAAAATGGAGTTAATTAATAAAAGCTACCTCATGGGATTGTTTTGAGGACTGCATGGGATAATGACATAAAGTGCACTTAAGTTTCTGGTGCCTAATAAGTGCTCCTTGAGTATTGGATGTTATTTTTGTTACTTATCTTCTGTGGAAATAATGAATATAAGATATCCCTACCTTCAAGAAGGCATGTTCACAGTCCATTCCCAAAATCCTGGTGGCCAAGAGGAGCAACTTTGCTAGATTTGATTCAGATCAACAAAGTTGACATTATCTGCAAGTTGTACATAATGGCATCACAGCCTTCTAAATATCTGGGATTTCAGCCCTGGAAGCAAGTATTAATCCAATTTGCATCTAGATATTTTTTTTTAAATACTGGTTGCTACTTTTTCCTTCTGCCTTCTTTTACTTTTTCCTGAGTTTTACAAGTGTCAGGAGATGCCACCATTCAAGATCTGTCATCGTTTTTATCCCACTAGATATACTTAAAGCCTCCTTTCTGAAATTTGGCCAGAAGTTACAGAATCATGAGTTGATTCTACTGAGCATCCACCCAGAAAGACAGCTCCCAAGCAAGAGGCATGTTTCAACCATCACAGTGGAGTGAATGATGTGGACGTAGCACCACTACTTACAGTCATTGATGAATGTGCTCTTGGCAGTCGGAGCACTGAAGTGTGACTGCAGCAGTGGTGAGAGGGAGGGTTGGTAGGGCGGATGTATGAATTCACTGTGTCTATGTATTTTGGAATCCAAGGCTACTGCCAGGTGGTTCAAGAAATGGGATGCAAGAAAAATGAGTTTTATCAACTAAAAAGAGGAAAGGATTCAACAAAGGCAAACTCTGGGAAGGAAAAACAGCCAATGTCATTAGATTTCTAGCTCCTCCAAACATGGCATTGGTCTATTCCATTACATTGGCCAGGGGAAAAAGCCCCCTTTACACATTTGTGCTGCTGGATTTGGCCATTACTAAAGCAATTTGTTAGAGGCAGATTGCGTACATATTAAAGCAGGATAACTGTATTGGAGAAGCTGGCCTGAAGCAGGAATTCAGCTGGAATGGTGACTGCACACAAATCTGTTTTGTAGACCTGGGTAAAGATGGCCACACTTAGTGACTAAGCTTCATAGCATGCTTTCAGGGAATTTTTCCTAAAATATATGCAGGAGTAGGATTAAGCCTACTTAAAAAGTGGACACTTTTCAAATCTTGCTATGACTTAAGAGAAGAAAGTTTATCAATCAGATCACAGCCTCTGTTAGGGGAGCAAAAATTCAGTCTGACCCTGGAGTTTATATATTCATTCAACAAATATTTATCTAACACCTACTCTGTGCAAGGATCTGGAAATATATACAGTGGAGAATAAAACAAACATTGTGTCTGTCTTTGTAGGGTTGCCATGCTGGTGGAGGGGATGAAATAAAGTATCATACAATTAGATATTCAATTACAATCACAACAAATGCTTCAAAGGACAACCATGGGGCACTTTCCCCGTGAATATCAGGGAACTCACCCAAACCTGGATAATTAAAGAAGGTTTTCTTAAGGAGGTAGCACTTGGGCTGAACACTAACAGTTAACAAATCAGATGGGGAATGGAAATGTGTTCCAGACAAAGAATATGACATATGCCAATGCTCTAAGTTGGGAGCAACAATGAAAGCTGGTTTATTTGGAGCTAGGAGAGTAGAGGAGCAAAGGTACATGAAGGATCTGGAAAGGTTGCTGGAAGCCTTTGCGTATGCTGCACTCCTCGCCTGGAACACACTGTAATGAAGGAACATACGTGCAGGGCCATGGACAGCATTTGGCTCTAGCCCAAGAGCAACGGGGAGCCAATGAACACTCCAGGCAAGGGCAAGTGGTGTGACCTAGATTTAGCATCTTTGAAAGATCACTCTGACTTCAACGTGAAGAATGAGCTGGATAGGGCAAGAAGGAATGTAAATTCATGAAGTTTTTAGCGAAACAAAAGAGGTATGTAGTAGGAAAAACCATCAATACTTGGACACTGACTGGATATAGTACTGACAGATATGTCAGTTGATATGATATACTACACATAATTTACTGCAAGTCAGAAAATTTTATTTTGAAAAGAAACTTTGGCGTTGGGAAAATTTCCAATAATTGAGCCACAACTGTTTTAGTACATTTTGTGTTGCTATAACAGAAATACCTGAGACTGGGTAATTTATAAAGAAAAGAGGTTTATTTGGCTTATGATTCTGGGACAGCTGCATCTGGCGTGGGCCTCAGGCTGCTTCTACTTGAGGCAGAAAGTGGCGCAGCCGGTGGGTACAAGCAGATCACATGGCGAGAGGGAGCAAGAGAGAGAGAAGCAAAAGAGAGAGAGAAGGTGCCAGGGTCGTTTTAAGCAACGAGTTCTCATGGGAACTTATAGAGCGAGAACTCACTCATTAATCCCCCCTCCCCCAGGGAGAGCATTAATCCATTCATGAGGGATCTGCCCCCATGACTCAATCAGTTTCCAACACTGCCACATTGGGGATCAAATTTCCACATGAGTTTTGGAGGAAACAACCCATCCAAACCCCCTCATTCCGCCCCTGGCCCCCCAAAACTCATGTCACTCTCACATACAAAATACAATCATTCTATCCCAACAGTCCCAAGAGTCTTAGCTTGTTCCAGCACCAACTTAAAAGTCCAAAGTCCAAAGTCTCCTCTGAAACCAAAAGCAAAAGTCCAGTTGTGAACCTCTAAAAGTCAAAACCAAATTTATCTACTGTCAAGATACAATGGTGGAACAGACACTGGGTATACATTCCCATTCCAAAAGGGAGGAATAGGCCAAAAGAAAGGAAAAACAGGTCCCAAACAAGTTTGAAACCAAGCAGGGCAGGCATTAAATCTCAAGGCTGGTGAATCAAGTACCTTGATTCCATGTTCAACTGTCTCTGCACACTGGTGTGGGGGTTGGGTCCCCAAGTCCTTGGACAGCTCCACTCCTATGGCTTTCCTGGTCTCAGGCCACACTTCACCTGTCCCAGGCTGGTGTTCCACTCTGGTAGCTCCATAGGTCTGGGGTCTCCATGGCAGTCCTGCTCTCACAGCTCCACTAGGCATGGTGCTATTGGGGTTTCTCTGCTGCAACTGTGACCCCACATTTCTGCTCCACATTGCTCTAGTAGATGGCCTCTGCAGTAGCTCCACCCCTGTGACAGGTCTCTGCCTGTGCCCCCAGACTTTTCCATACATCCTCTGGAATCTGGGTGGAGGATGCCACACCTCAACTGCTCTCACATCCTCCTGGCCTGCAGACTTAACAAAGCATGGATGCCACTGAGGTTTTGGGCCTCTACTCTCCAGGACTGCTGCACGGACCATACCTGGAGCTGCTCTAGCTGGAGCAGCTGGGATGCAGGGAGTAGGATCCCAAGGGCAGCTCTACCCCAGGTCTGTCCTCCAGGATAACTCAGTCCTTCTAGGCCTCAGGGTCTGTGATGGGTGGGGCACCTTTCCAGACTTCTCAAATGCCTGCAGGGCTTTCCTCTCATTTTCTCCACTATTAGCATCTGGGTGCCTCACTGCCAAGATAATGTCTTTAGCAACCAGTTTATTTCCTTCACCCTTGCATTGTTCTCCTGCTCTCCACTTCTTTACTGCATGGCCAGGCTGCAAATTTTCCAAACCTTTATGCTCTGCTTCCCTTTTAAATTCTGGCTTTACATCATGATTTTGCCACCATAAGTCAGAATAGACTCTTAAGAGCAACCATGCAGCTTCCTTAATGCTTTGCTGCTTAGAAATTTCTTAGGCCAAATGCTCTGGTTCACAACTCTTAAGTTCCAATTTCCACAAAGTCCAAGGGCATGGACACAGTGCAGCCAGGTTCTTTGCTATGGTGTAGCAAGGGTTATCTTTTGTCCAATTCCCAATAAGCTCCTCATTGCTGAGACCTCATCATCTGCATGGCCTTAACTTTCCACATTTCTATCAGCATCCTGCTCGCCACCACATAAGTCTCTAAGACATTCCAAACTTTCCCTCATCTTTTTCTCTTCTTCTAAGTCCTCCAAACTCCTCCAACCTTTTCCAATTACCCAGTACCAATGCTGCGTCCACATTTTCAAGTATCCGTATAGCAACACACCACTTCTCTGGTACCAATTTTCTGTTTTAGTCTGTTTTGTGTTACTATAACAGAAATACCTTAGACTGGGTAATTTATAAAGAAAAGAGGTTTATTTGGCTTATGATTCTGGGACAGCTGCATCTGGCATGAGCCTCAGGCTGCTTCTACTCATGGCAGAAAGTGGCAGGCAGCCAGTGGGTACAAGCAGATCACATGGCGAGAGGGAGCAAGAGAGAAAGAGAAGGCGCCAGGGTCTTTTTAAACAACGAGCTCTCGTGGGAACTAATAGAGCGAGAACTCACTCATTTAATCCCCCCTCCCCCAGGGAGAGCATTAATCCATTCATGAGGGATCCGCCCCCATGACTCAATCAGTTTCCAACACTGCCACATTGGAAATCAAATTTCCGCATGAGTTTTGGAGGGGACAACACATCCAAACTCCATCAACAACTATCCTCTTTGAGCTTCCTTTAGTGAGACAAATAAAGAGAATTGGTGCAATAAACACTGAAATGTGATGTTATTATTAGACACGGTTGTAGTAATACTAGGAAAATAAATGTGAGCACACACAGTGTTCTTAAAGTGTGCTCGACTTGTTTCAACCACCAGACAGGTAGAGTATGACTTCTTCCATGTGGACCCAGAGGCCTGGAAGGCAGGTGAACCAGTATGCCTTCAAGTGTGTTTTAATGGTGAGCATCACAGAGACACAAAATTATGTAGTTGCAAAGTTTACAATGTGCATATGTGAGTTCCAGTTCTCACCTTGTCACTTACTTGGGTGGTTCTGACTTTGATGTAGTTAAGGGTAGTTATTCTACTCTTCCAAGGTTCATTTTCTTTATCTGAAAACTGGAACTGGAAGGGGCAATGTGTGTAAGGGACTCATGGTGCTTAGCTCAATAAATATTAGTTCTCCTCCCCATCTCTAAAAGTAATTAGAAAGATCTAGCAAAAATCACATTTGTAATAAAATGATAGTAATAGCTAACAGTTACTGAGTGCCTACAAGATGCTAGCAACTCTTCAAACCACTTACATTTATTAATTCATTTAGTTCTATCATTAGTCCTCTAAAATATGTACTATCATTATACTTATTTTACAGACAAGAAAGCTGAGGCTCACAGACCCAGAGCCTCCCAAGTGTTGTGGCAGAGTCAGGATTCAAAACCAAGCAGTTTGAGTGGGCATTAAAGAAAAATGAGTTTCCATACAACATATAAGGCAACCACAGTCAGACACAGAGGTTGAAATTTATGTTAATCACCTTCTGCAATTCTACACTCTCAATAAATTCAGATAGAAAAACCCAAGTTGATTGCACAGAGGCACAGTGCTCTGAAAAATTTAACACTGTGCCATGCTTATGAAGAATGAAACCTGCTGGATGTCTGTTTCACAGCATTCCCAATGTTCTCCCACCCTTCACCTTATGACAAAAGAATAACAACTTCAATTTATATGCCAACTAATCATGCCCTGGCATTCCAAGGTACTTTGCTGGGGACAAAGTGCAGTGGTTTAATGGTACAGTATGTTGTGCTGTGTTACTGATAGAAGTAGACACAGTGGCACAGACTCCAGCTAGCATTTACAAAACGGGACTTGAGGATATGGGCAAGCCAGCCCAGCCCAGACTGCAAAAGGCTGACTGTCTGAACCAATCTCCTCTTTCGTTTTTCTCTGCAAAAGAGATTTTCTCTTGCAAAGAAATTCTGTAAACCAGCAAACTTTAAAATTCCGTGGAAAACAACTATCTTATGCTATCTAATGCAGGATGTTTTAATCCCAACCACTATGAGAATAACAACTGCACTGTATAAGGTGGCACTTGGAGAAATGAACTTTTCATGCCATCGTTTGGTACATAGGTCATTCAATACTGGTATGCAATAATGTTTTGTGCTGTTATTAGTTGAACACCTGCTTCCCCAGTGGACTCCAGGAGGGCAAGTGTTAAGTAAGTCTGATTCAGTGTTGCATCATAGCATGTAACATGATGCTGGAATAATAAGAATAAGAATAAGAATGATAAGAAGGAAGAGGAGACAGGAGGAAAAAGAAGAGAAAAAAGAAAAGGAAGAAAGAGGGGTGAGATTTTACATGTATTACATGATTACAATAGGCCTGTCATGGTCTAAGTACCTTCCATGAACTATCATTTAATTCTCACACCAATCCCATGAGATGGATTTTACTACTATAACATTTTACAAATGAGGAAATTGGAGTATAGCGAACTGCAGTTAACAGACTGACTCAGCTACTAAGTGGTAAAGAGAGGATTTGAACCCAGTCCTTGACTTCAAAGTCTGTGCCCCTAACCAATGTACCATAATGCCTCTTGTAAATAGTGGAGATCAGTCAGTACTTGTGCAGTAAATGGATAAAGAAGAGTTCCAGAAACTCCACAGTAGTGGGGGATGTAGTCAAGGAGTAAATGAGCGCCTTTTTAATAAGGTATATTGAAATCCCCAGAAAATTTTTTCAAACTACCCATCCCTTTCTTAGCCACCTCCTCTGCTGGATGAAAATCCTTGTCATGGTCAGTCACTTAGCAGCAGGAAGTGTGTTTTCTCTCTCAAGCATATTGGGAAAGGGAAAAATAAAAACTTTGGAAATTATTGTTCTAGACCAGTGGTCCTCAAACTCACCTATACTTTAGACTAAACCAAGAAGCTTTTAAAAATACATAACACCTCCTGAATTCAAAAAATATATAAAGTGATAGTAGACAAAATAGCATGGGACTGGCATAAAAACAAAAAAATTCGTCAATGGAATAGGACAGAGAGCCCCAAAAT
>NW_007738407.1:2757-3905 GCF_000696425.1 Galeopterus variegatus | reverse complement strand
AACTATGAAACTACTAGAAGAAAACATAGGGGAAATGCTACATGAAATGGGAGTGGGCAGCGTTTTTTTGAGCAAGACTATAAAGGCCCAGGGAAATAAAGCAAGAATACATAAATGGGACTACATCAAACTAAAAAGCTTCTGAATAGCAAGGGACACTGTCAACAAAGTGAACAGACAGCCAACAGAATGGTAGAAACTGTTTGCAAACTACACATCAGACAAGGGGCTAATATCCAGAAGCTTTGAGTAACTTAAACAACTCAACAGCAAAAAAACAATGAACACAATTTAAAAACTGGGTAAAGGACCTAAACAAACATTTCTCAAAAGAAGACATACAAATGACCAACAGGCACATGAAAAAATGTTCAACATCACTAATCATCAGAAAAATGCAAATTAAAGCCACAATGAGTGTCATTTCACCCCAGTTATAATGGCTATTATGAACAAGACAAAAAATAACAAATGCTGGAGAGAATTGGAGAAAAAGGAACTTCCTTGTTTTTCTGGTGGGAGTATAAACTGGTATAGCCACTGCAGAAAACAGTGTGGATGGGCCGGCCCGGTGGCACACTGGAGAGTGCGCCACTTGGGAGCGNGCCTTTTTAATAAGGTATATTGAAATCCCCAGAAAATTTTTTCAAACTACCCATCCCTTTCTTAGCCACCTCCTCTGCTGGATGAAAATCCTTGTCATGGTCAGTCACTTAGCAGCAGGAAGTGTGTTTTCTCTCTCAAGCATATTGGGAAAGGGAAAAATAAAAACTTTGGAAATTATTGTTCTAGACCAGTGGTCCTCAAACTCACCTATACTTTAGACTAAACCAAGAAGCTTTTAAAAATACATAACACCTCCTGAATTCAAAAAATATATAAAGTGATAGTAGACAAAATAGCATGGGACTGGCATAAAAACAAAAAAATTCGTCAATGGAATAGGACAGAGAGCCCCAAAATAAACCCATGCACTTATAGCCAACTGATTTTTGACAGAGAGCCCTAAAATAAACCCATGCACTTATAGCCAACTGATTTTTGACAAAGGTGCCAAAAATATACACTGGAGAAAGGACTGCCTCTTCAACAAATGGTGCTGGGGAAACTGTATTACTACATGCAGGATATTGAAACTAGACCTCTAT
>NW_007738407.1:0-274 GCF_000696425.1 Galeopterus variegatus | reverse complement strand
ACTAAACATCAAAGGAAAGATACCAGAAATATGAAAAATCAAGAAAGTACACCACCAAAAGTTTATAACTTTCGAGCTCTAGATCCTATAGAACAAGAAACCCTTGAAATGTCTGGCAAGGAATTTCAAGTGATAATTCTAATGAAACTAAATGAGAAGCAAGAAAACACAGCTAGACAACATGATGAAATGAGGAAAAGTATACAGGACTTCAAAGAAGAAATGTGCAAGGAAATCAATGCCCTGAAAAAGAATGTAGCAGAGCTTGCCAAGC
>NW_007738406.1:43651-44491 GCF_000696425.1 Galeopterus variegatus | reverse complement strand
TTCTATGGGATCAACTTTCTTAGCTTTCACATGAATGAGAACATGTGGTATTTTTCTTTCCATTTCTGGCTTACTTCACTTACCATAATGCCCTCCAAGCACATCCATCGTGCTGTGAATGACAGGATTTCAGTCTTTTTTTATGACTACATAGTATCACACTGTGTATGTGCATGTGATACATACATACATGTACACACATTTATATATATGTTTATATTAAATTTACATATATATTTATAGATCACATTTTCTTTATCCAGTCATCTGTTGATGGACACTTTGGTTGATTCCATATCTTGGTTATTGTGAATAGAGCTGCAATAAACATGGGAACGAAGGAATCTCTTTGACATACTGATTTATTTTTCTTTGGATATATACCCAGTAGTGGGATTGCTAGATCAGAGGGTAGTTCTATNTGTGTTTTTGTTTATTTTATAGGAGTTTTAGTTTTACAGAGAAATTCATCAGAAAGTACAGTTTGTTCCCATACCCTCCCCCCACCCTCATATACAGTTTCTCCTATTATTTACATGTTACATTGGTGTGGCTTGTTCCCATACCCTCCCCCTACCCACATATACAGTTTCTCCTATTATTTACATGTTACATTAGTGTGGTATATCTGTTACTATTTTGAGTCAATATCGATATATTATTACTATCTTAATTTTACCTTAGGTTTCCCTCTTTATATTGTACACTTCTATGGTTTTACCACATGTATAATGTCATGTTTTCACCATTACAGAATCATACGGAATCGTTTTGCTGTTCTAAAAATTCTCTGTGCTTCTCCTATGCATTTCTCCCTGCCTCCTTCCCTCATACTCTGAA
>NW_007738406.1:39050-42365 GCF_000696425.1 Galeopterus variegatus | reverse complement strand
ATATACCCAGTAGTGGGATTGCTAGATCAGAGGGTAGTTCTATTTGTAGTTTTTTTCAGGACCCCCCAGACTCTTTTCCATAGTGGTTGTACTAACTTAAATCCCCAGCTACAGTGTATAAGAGTTTCCCTTTCTCTACACTCTCACCAGCATTTGTTGTTTTCTGCCTGTTTTAGAATACCCTTTGTATTAGTCCATTTCTATTGCTTATAACAAAATACTTGCAACTGGATAAATTTTTTTATTATACATACATGTGGGGTATAATGTTGATTTTCAATAATTGTGTACAATGTGTGGTGGTTAGATCAATATAATTTGCTTATTCATCATTACAATACACAATCATTCTTTGCGTCCATTGACCGTTTCCTCATTAGCCCCCTTCCCTCCCCTTTTCCACTTCTAGTTTTCTAAAAGTTTAATGTATTACTGCGATTGTTGGAAAACAAAATTTATTGTTTACTGTTTTGGAGGCTGTAAAGTACAAAGTCCAGGGAACATAGCTGCTGAAATCCTTGGTGGTGACAGTACCTCAGGGGTCTCTCATGGCAAAACGGTGGAGCAGAGAGAGAGAGAGTATCCCTGTTGTCCTTTTAAAGTCCTCAGAATCATGTCCCTGACCACCATTATTAATTCATTTAGTAGGCATGGCCCTACAATCTAATCACCTCTTCAAGGCCCCACCTTTCAATTACCGTAATAGGATTTCTCACCCTCAACAGTTACAATGGGAATTAAGCTTCTAACATAAGAATTTTGGGGGACACAAATCAATCAATTCACAGCACCCATTCTAACTGGAGTGAGATGATATCTCATTTTGGTATTGATTTGCATTTCCCCGATGAGTAGTGTTGTTGAACATTTTTTCATATACCTTTTGGCCATTTGTACATCTTCTTTTGAGAAATGTCTATTGTGCTCATTTGCCCATTTCTTAATCTGATTTTTTTTTTTTTTACTGTTGAGTCAGTTGAGTTCCTTATGCATTGCAGATGTTAATCCCGTCACATGCATAGTTTGCAAATATTTTCTCCCATTCTGCATGTTGTCTCTTCACTCTGTTGATTGTGTTCTTTGCTGTGCAGAAGCTTTTTAGTTTGATATAATCCCAATTTTGTTGCCTGTGCTTTTGAGGTCCTCTTCATAAAGTTATTGCTTAGCCTGATGTCTTGAAGAATTTTGCTTGTGTTTTCTTCTAGTAATTTTATATTTTCGTGCCTTACATTTATGTCTTTAGTCAATTTTGAGTTGATTTTTATAAATGGTGAGAGATAGTGGTCTAGTTTCGTTCTTCTGCACATGAATCTCCAGTGTTCCCAGCACCATTTATTGAAGGGACTATCATTTCCCCTATCAGTTCTCTCTTTGCCTTTATAAAGATTCAGCTGGCTGTAAATAC
The DNA here is from genome assembly GCF_000696425.1 of Galeopterus variegatus. NCBI lineage: Eukaryota > Metazoa > Chordata > Mammalia > Dermoptera > Cynocephalidae > Galeopterus > Galeopterus variegatus. The sequence goes on along the minus strand of NW_007738406.1, from coordinate 40,960 downwards.
ATTGCTTTATTTCTGGGTTTGTGTTCTGTTCCATTGGTCTATGTATCTGTTTTTCTACCAGTACCTTGCTGTTTTGGTAACTACAGGTTTGTAGTATATTTTGAAGTCAGGTGGTGTGATGCCTCCAGCTTATTCCTTTTGCTCATGATTGCTTTGGCTGTTTGGGATATTTTGTGGTTCCATACAAATTTTAGGATTGTTTTTACTACTTCTTTGAAGAATGTCATTGGTATTTTGATAGGGATTGCATTGAATCTGTAGATCACTTTTGGTAGTATGGTCATTTTCATAATATTAATTTTTCCAAACCAGACACATGGAGTATCTTTCCATTTCTTTGCATCCTCTTCAATAGCAATACTTAACAGGGTAATCAGAAGAAGATTTTTCATATGTAATACAGATTTATGTAAAATCAGTAAGCTCACATTTCATTAATAAAACATGCTTATAAATATGTGTGTATATGTGTTTCTATAAAATACACATGTAGATATATTTATAGGTTGCTATACAAATTTGTGTACACATATATTCACATCTAAACAGTGTTACATGACTATATATGTGTGTATACATGCATTCACTCATACTCATGGTGATGAAGAGGTTGGAAAGGTTTTGTTACAGAGATACAATGAAAATATTAGAGCTGTTTAATCTGGAAAGAACAAAGGGAGGATGCCAAAGTTTAGGCTTAATAGTACAGAAGTGATTTATGATCCACGAGGGAAAATGGATGCTGGACTGAAGGGATTTGGGTTTCTCCATAATTTGGATAGTGCTGAGCGTGCTATTATTTCTAAAGAAAGACTTGCAGAAGGTTAGGCAGTATCATGTTGCTCTCGATGTTTTAAAAAGTGGGAGTTGGCATTGGCCGGTTAGCTCAGTTGTTTAGAGTGCATTATTATAATACCAAGGTCAAGCGTTTGGATACCTTTACCAGCCAGCAGTAAACAAACAAACAAACAAAAAAAACAGAGTAAAAAAGTTTGGGAAAATGTGTGGTGGTGATGGAAAGGCACAAGGGGTAGAAATCACCCCTTCCCCCCTGAAAACAGATGAACCTGAAAGAGATTGAAATGGTGACATAAACAATAAGTCCCAGGCTGCAGTCCAAGAGGTCAGATATCTCCTAGCCTGGTGGCGGAGCTGCAGGCCTTCTGGGACCAACAGTACAAGGAGCAGCTCGTTTCTCTGGAGGATCCAGACTGAATGTGAAGCCACAGGCAACAGGGACTCCCTCCACAGGCTGCATCCGCCGTGTGATTCATGAAATTGTTTCTAGAGGCTTTGCCTGGAGCCTGTTCCTTAAGGCTTCCCAACAATTTGTGAGCAATTTTATATCCCGTGGTAAATCCCCTTATGCTCCGTGGACTTGATATTAGTAACCGATAATAATAACCAGTCCATACTAACGGCCTTACTACAACCTCCTTTTTGTTGCTAATTGCAATACTTACCAGTGGACCTGCCATAAGAGGCCAGCGTGAACTGTCTTGCATGTCATTGAAAATGCAAGCCTAATAAGCACAGGTAGAGCTGCTTGGTTCTCACTCAGGTGCACTTCCTCATGGTACAAAGAGAGGAGACTGAACAATTTTTTTTTAATATTATTTTTATTTTGTCAATATACAATGTAGTTGATTATTGTGTCAGATCTCCTAAACCTCCCTCCCTCCTCCCTCTCCCCCCTCCCACCCAGGTGTGTCCCCTCCATTTTCTTCTTGTAAGAACTTCAAAAAAAAAATTGTGGTTGTTATATCTTCCTCAAACCCCTTCCGATTATTTGTTGTTGTTGTTGTTGTTGTTGTTGTTGTTGTTTGTTTGTTTTTTTCTGTGTGTGTGAGTGTGTTTGTGTGTGTGTGTGTGTGTATGTGTGTGAATTGATTCATTCACCTTTAGCTCCC
>NW_007738406.1:36677-38599 GCF_000696425.1 Galeopterus variegatus | reverse complement strand
CCCTTATGCTCCGTGGACTTGACATTAGTAACCGATAATAATGACCAGTCCATACTAACGGCCTTACTACAACCTCCTTTTTGCTGCTAATTGCAATACTTACCAGTGGACCTGCCATAAGAGGCCAGCGTGAACTGTCTTGCATGTCATTGAAAATGCAAGCCTAATAAGCACAGGTAGAGCTGCTGGGTTCTCACCCAGGTGCACTTCCTCATGGTACAAAGAGAGGAGACTGAACAATTTTTAATGTAATCCTTTATGTGTTCTTTCTTCAGCCTTCGGAAGTTTCTCCACATGTGTGTGCTGATCAGTACTCTGTCGAACACTCAGGAGCACTTCTGTGGATATCCCGGGTTCCCTCTTGTGGATCTCTCACCTCTCTGTTTCTCTGTCAGTTTTCACAGGTCCCTTCATGATCCTGTAGGTTACTGAGGACTCCCTGGCCTTGTTACAGTCACAGCAGGGCGGGCTGTGTCTCCATCCTCCTATTCTCTTCCTCCCTGTCTTCTCTGGAACTCAGAGCAATTCCTATGTGCTCTGGTCTTGATCTTCATCCTGCTTTGGAAAGAATTGATCCTCATGTGTTCTGGGCTGTTTCAGGGTTTTAGGTTGATTCTGATCCTGGCTTTAATTTCGGTATCTCACGTTTGGTGGAAGAAAAAATAGTATTCCTTTCTTTTTTTTTTTAATAATGAGTTTGGACATTACTGGTCAGAACTTTCAGGCAGATGAGCTAAGGGAAACAAGGACAAATGGTAGTCAAGAGGTGGAATAGGGAGGTCCCCAGACCAAGAATGAGATACGGTCCACTTAGTGAATTGACATGAAAGAGACCAACGCTTTGGGATAATGATTTAATTGTGAGTGACTAATCTTTGAAAAAACATAGTGTCCTCCTAGTGCATCTATAGTAACGTACTTGGTCTTATAACGGTAAAAAGGATGGTATTGCACTGCTATGAAATGCTTTGGAGTAGCTTTGATATGTTCTGCAGACACTTTTTATTTATTTTTTAAAATTTTGAAACAATTTTACACTTAACAGAAAGGTTCCAAGTAGAATACAGCATACTCTTTTTTTACTCCTGAAAAATTTGCTTGTAAGGTAATGACTAATAGCCCCAGTCACTAAGACTTTACTATGCGTTTCCTACAAACAGGACATGCTCTTACATTACAGAAATACCACTGTGGAATCAACAAATCATGATTAATAAGTCACCACTCCTAGTCCTCGGTTTCATTTACAGTTTTGATAATTGTCACATTAATGTCTTTTGTAACAAATGATGCAGTCCAGATTCAAGTGTTGCCTTTATTGGCCCGTTGCCTTTAGTTTCCTTCTGCCTGGAGCAGTTCTTGAGTCTTTCCTTGACCGTTCATCCTCTCGTTACATTTCAATGCTGCTCACCTATTGCTTTGTAGAATGTCTCTCAGTATGTATTTGGTAGATTTTTATCCTGTTTAAGTTCTGTGCAGGCCTCTTTGGCAGGAATATTCAGAACTGATGCTTTCTTCTTACTGCATCCCAACAGGCAGTGCATTCACTGTCCCAGGACTAATGGCGTTTACTTTGAACCTGGATGAAGGTGGTGTCTGCTAGACTTCACCCCTGCACTTTAAGTCTATTTTATTTTTAAAATTTAATTTAATAAGAATTTGTAGAGAAGTATTTTGATGTATTATGAATATCCACTTCATAATCAAAATGTGAACTCATGAATTCATGGGTTATAATATGTTACCGTTATTACTTATTTCCATAGTTAGCATTCCAGAGATTTGTCCGACCAATGCCTTATTCAAGTTGGCATCTAACACATGCTCCTTCTACCTCACCATTCTCTACGCACTTCCCTGATTTATGCCAAAAGTTGGTCAAGGCTCATCTTGTATTTTCCATATCCGAGACTTGAAATAAG
>NW_007738406.1:35667-36379 GCF_000696425.1 Galeopterus variegatus | reverse complement strand
CTAGTACTATTTCTTTTTCTATTTGTAACTTTTCCCTCCTACTGAGACTATTGTCTCCAATTATCCCCACTACATTTACTTATTTGATCAATCCTTCCACGTAAAACCAATCTGCTGCTGTCCTTGCCACCTACACTCTCCTTGAAGACAAGTTTTTTCACACACATCACATTTGCATTTTCCCTTATACCCCTTGCTTTCCTGTGAGTGGGATGAGAGTGTCCCCACATCCTGCACTCCCATGTGGGGACCCTGCACCATAGCATCAATACCCCATAGTAGGCTTTTCTCTCCACCCTACACCATGAATGCCCTTTCCATACTGTGTGGGCTCCAACACCTAGTGCAACACCCTGGCTTTCCCTTTCACTGTGTTGCATATTTTTCTCCTGGACTTACATGGGTCAAACAACCTAAACCCAGCAATTAAGAACAGTTTTCTTTTAGAAACTAGAATAATTTGGTGATGTAGGAATATGGAGGTTTATGGAGTGACCCAACAACTCAGAAAACATCTGTCATGGAAATGTGTGATGGCAAAAAGAGCTAGAAAAATAGCTGAGATTTTTCAGATTTGGAGGGAGAATATCCCTGATGTTGGATGGCCTAGATGGAAGTTGTGACAAAAGCACTCAGAACTGGAGAAGAAGAATCACTTATCTGGAGATGACAGGTTATCGATGGCACATACCCTCCTTGCAAATCATGACAG
>NW_007738406.1:30145-34667 GCF_000696425.1 Galeopterus variegatus | reverse complement strand
CATCTCTCTGATTTCAATAAGGTCCACATGTAGCAAATACAGGGAATTTTTCAAGTTTCTTGTGGTTTCTAGAGATGTGTTTCTCTGATGAGCCCTTTCTCTGAGGAAAAGCAAACAAGAAGAGCAGGTCATGAACCATAAAGACAGCAAAATAACACTCTGCCCACAGGACAGCAGAACAATTCTGCTTTGTGACCCCCAGGGAGAAAGATGTTTTCTGCAGGCAAATTTGTGCTGCCATAGTCAGTCTTGGGACACCTGGTCCCACGCTGGTTTATTGAGATAAGTCATGCTTGCAGCTGTGTTGATTTGCATGTGCCCAGAGCACAGCCCACTGCCCTGAAGACTTATTCACAGGCTGGTCACACCTTGTGCAGGACTCTCAGTCCCAGTCAGGACACAGCATGGACATGAGGGTCCCTGCTCATCTCCTGGGGTTCCTGCTACTCTCTCTCCCAGGTAAGGAAGGAGAATACTAGGAATTTACTCAGCCGGTATATTGAGTGCTGCCTGGCTCTTCAGTGAAGTCTTCCTATAACATGATTAATCATGTGGATGTTTGTCTTTATGTTTCCAATCTCAGGTTCCAGATGTGACATCCAGATGACCCAGTCTCCATCCTCCCTGTCTGCATCTCTAGGAGACACAGTCACCATCACTTGCAAGGCTAGTCAGGGCATTAGCAAGTGGTTAGCCTGGTATCAACAGAAACCAGGGAAATCTCCTACACTCCTGATCTATGCAGCATCCAATTTGCACACCGGGGTCCCATCAAGGTTCAGTGGCAGTGGATCTGGGACAGATTTCACTCTTACCATCAGCAGTCTGGAGGCTGATGATGTTGGAACTTACTACTGTCAACAGCATGATAGTAACCCTCCCACAGTGTTACAAGCCTGAACATAAACTCTTCAGAAAAGCTGATGTGTGAGGCTGGGCTGCCCCAGCTGCTGCTCCTCGTTCCTCCATCTGCTGAGAGCATTTCTCAGATGCAGAGAGACTCTGAAGGTCACCAAAAGGTTTGGTAGAGGGGCAGGGAGGCTCCTCAACAAACTTTCTTTCCCCCTTCTAAGCCCTGGCAGCACAGGCATGACAGTCCATCTCCTGACTTAATGAAGGGCAGAGATCAGGACCTGTGAAGAGTCTGGATTGCAGCCTCAGTCTGATGTCATGCAGCAAAGGAGAAGCTGCTCTTGGTATTTCAAACAGGAATTTTTTTTTAATACAGGGAATTCTGGGCCAAACTGCACCTTTTCAAAGTCAAGGACATATGATAGTTAGGGAAGAAGATGCTAGAAATGGGGGTATTCTCCAGTGCTCCCTGAGAAACTCGAATGCATCTGCCACTAAAGGTACAGGCTGCCTAACCATGTGGTGCTCATACCTGACTGTGAAGCCCAATGGTGGGGGTGCAGATGCGCTCAGCTGCCTGCAGCCCCTCACCAGGTGACTCTCCAGTCCTCATCCCTGCCCACGTGTCTGCCTGCAGGTGCAGTGGTGAGTTATGAATCCTCCTCTTCTGACTTTCAAATGTCAGGGAGGGCCCCTCATTGAGCAAATCTGTGCTTCTTGTTGAGCAAGTCCAGGAAATCAGAGAGTGAAAAGGAGATTGAGAAATGTGCTTTCAGAAGTGATGGTGATGATGGGGAGTTAAGGCCACACTGCTCAGTATGGTAATTTTATCCCTAACTCTGAGAATTTTGTCATTTAGGGCACGGACCCACAATACTTGAGGATGTGCTTCTGAGTATCATCGGAAAGTAGGATCACAGCAAGAAAACTTCATTATGTCATAGAGGCAATAGAAAAAGAGGAAGAAGCAATAAATATATAACTACTACTTGACACACAAATGAAAATCTTTCTTGACAAAAATAAAAACAAAAACAAGTTAACATGGATGAACAATTACTTTCCTTTGTATTAAAAATTCATCCAGATTTCAACAGCACCATCAGCAACACAGAGAACATATTACAGACACAAAGCAGCAGAATCATCTGAGACACACTGAACAAAAATCTTTTTAGTGAGCCACATGTTAAAAAAAGCACACCCATATTTACTTTCTATTTAGTTAAAAACATATTTGAAAATGGTTTTACGATTGCGAAGGAAAAAAAACATAACTTGTCAACAGCATGATCAAATATTGGCCTTAATGTGTAGCTTGCTTTGAGGATTCTGTTCACTCCTGTAACTTACTGTAAGAATGTTGTGTCCTGAGTTGTCACTCTCCTTCTGCCTTGGCCTCAGTTCAAATGCAATCCACAGGCTGCAGATAAGCTCAGTGCCTGCTGCAGAGGCTCCTAGATGAGCCGCACCTGCATCAGCCAGTCCCTGTTAACATGAACATCCAAGAACATGGAAATGAATGATGAGTGTTTTGAGTGGCTCGTTACCAATCATTATTGTGCAAATTCTGGTCAATGCATGTTTCCACATCTACACATATAGGTAAACGTATTTTATTAAATATATGGCCTTAATATGAGCGCTTGTAACTCATTCACTAAGATGTTAAGAAATTAAAACTAAATGATGTTTGAATAAAAGAGTAAATTTACATAATTTCTGGGAAATTTTTGTATACTTTTATAATATATGTATATGTGAGTATATATTTGGTACATAATTGTCTATACATACCTATAAAAGCACGTATTTATATAAAAATAAGACTAAAATTCCAGACTAATATAGATGTTTCCTTCTGTTCCTGAATTATTTCTGGATTTGGAGACACCTTTTTGCCTCGATATTTGTCAGCTGATTTACGCTGTACTGATATCACACCACTGTCATAGTCAGGAATGCCTTGGAAGACTGAAAATCACAACAGTGGGGAGTCTTCAACTGTCAAATTTGATGATCACTGCTGTGGATTGGATGTCCCCCCAAACTCACTGAGGCTTGGTCCCCACTGTGACAGTGTTAAAAGGATGGGAAATCCTACTGTGGCTATTGAAAAGTGGGGTTTGAAAAGGTGATTAGAGTGTGAGGATAATGCGCTGGTAAATGGATTAATAAGTTGATGGTTTAATGGTGGTCATGGATGTGGTTCTGGAGGCTTTAAAAGGACAGGTGCATAAGGAGATCTCTCTCACACTCTCTCTGTGCTTCTGCCATCTGCAATGTGACACCCTACTTTGCTGTGAAAAATCACTATCCACCAACAAGCCTCTCACCAGATGTGTTCCCTGGACTTTGCATTTCCCAGTCTCTGAAAATGTAAGCAATAAATTTTGTTTCTTTACAAATCATCCAGTTTCAGGTATTTTGTTATAAGCAATAAAAAACTGATACAAGAGAAGTGGAGTATTGAAAACCGTGGCAGTGTCCCAGGCTTGTTAGGTCTGCAGGCTCACAGAGTGCCAGAGCTGTGGAGGCTTGGGAGCCTCTACCCTGATTTCAAAGGATCTATGGAAAAGCCTGGGGGCCCAGGAAGGGAGTCAAGTTACCACATACAGCCTTCACTAAAGCAATGCCAAATCGAAATATGGGGTCTGAGTTGCCTCAGAAAATCCCCACCAGTGCCATGCCTAGGAGAGCTGTGAGAGTGAGACCACTTGGCAGACACCAGGATTGTGGAGCTGCCAGCCTGGGAGAGCTGATTCCTGCCCTGAGACCAGGAAAGCCATAGAAGTGAAGCTGCCTGAGGACTTGGAGGCCCAACCCCCACACAAGGATGCAGAGAGCATGGAACATGGAGTCAAGAAATGTGATTCACCATCTTTAAGACTCAGTACCTGCTCTGCTGGATTTCACACTTGCTTAGGCTCTGTGTGATAATAAATGTGTATTGTTTTAAGTCACCGAGTTTGCATTAATTTGTTGTGGAACAATAGAAAATGAATGTGACAAGAAAATTTACTGTGTAGCGAGATAGGTTGTAAACTTGGAAAGCAATGTGCATCTGAGCTGAGTCAAAAATTGCACCATTTTCTTCAGTCTCCCCACTCCCCTTGGGAAGGTGCAGAAGCCTAAGGGAGGGATGGAAAAGGTAAAACTAAAGCTTGCATGGATGTAACTGTGCACCCTTTGGCTTCTGGAATCCATTGTACCTGCAACATTCGAGCAGTTATAATAAGAAAAAGAGAGAAGAGAAGATGCAAGAAGGCCTACGCACTGGATGCAGAAGGTATCATAGAATAATGACCTGAGCACTGGATGAGGAGAAGAGGAAAAGCAAATACATCTATAACTAAGGAACTAGCTTTTGGGAAAGACACACACCCAGAGAAATCCGATCCAAAGAAGCAAAGATAACTGTCTCAGAATTTTTAGGTGTTTAAACAGCTATAGAGGCCTTTTATTGTAAGCTCGAGAACATTGGATGGTGAAAAATAAAAATAAACCTGAAAAGAACAGCCTGTATCAAAAGACATCTTGGTTGTTCAGGGCACTTTTCTTTGAAATGTCTGAGAAAAAAGTTTTTTTCAAGTTTGAAACTCTTCATGGGGCATGGACCTTTGAAATCAAGAAAAATCCATTGAGAGAAGGAAATTCCCATGTGGTCCTG
>NW_007738406.1:25833-29653 GCF_000696425.1 Galeopterus variegatus | reverse complement strand
TAAAAATAAACCTGAAAAGAACAGCCTGTATCAAAAGACATCTTGGTTGTTCAGGGCACTTGTCTTTGAAATGTCTGAGAAAAAAGTTTTTTTCAAGTTTGAAACTCTTCACGGGGCATGGACCTTTGAAATCAAGAAAAATCCATTGAGAGAAGGAAATTCCCATGTGGTCCTGATGTGGTAATAAAATCATTAAATTATAAAATAGATAGTGTCACACACACACACGCACACACACACACACACACACACACACACGTCAGTTTAAGAATTTGACCCCTTTGTCCAAACGAGCCTAGAGAGACTAGGTTGGGGTACCAGGGTGAGGATCACATCGGAGGGAGCTGAGCCACAGTGAGCAGCTGTGGGGAGGTTTTTGCTTAGACCTAGAGCACTGTGGGAGGAAGCTCCTTATTCTGCTGACAGTAATAGTTTGCAGCATCATCGGCCTCCACTCGGTGAATTGTGAGGGTGAAGTCAGTCCCAGACCCACTGCCACTGAACCTGGCTGGGACCCCAGAATCTCGAATGGATGTTCCACAGATCAGGAATTTAGGGGGTTGTCCTGGTTTCTGCTGATACCATTTCATAAAACTGATGGGAAACGATTTGTCACTGACACTCTGGCTGGCCCTGAAGGGAATAGTGGCCCTTTCTCCTGGAGACACAGCCAAGGAGGCTGGAGACTGTGGCAGCACAATGTCCCCAGTGGAGCCTGTAATGATAAACACATAAAAAACTGTGACAGATGTACTGAGACCATCCCCATGTAGGCCCAGTGAACTGGTGACACTTATCAGCATAGTCACAGGCAACACTCTAACCAGAAAACAAAAGATAGCTGGGCCATTTGAGAGCTACAACAAAAGCCTTAATTCCAGTGACCAAGAACCCAGAGACACAGGAAGCAATGATGGCCACAATGGGTTTGTACAACGTCTCTCTGCAGCCCCCTCACCTGGAACCTTGAGCAGCAGGATCCACAGCAGGGGAGCCCCTGACCCCATAACTGAGAGCTGAGCTGGAGGCTGCTCCTCAGGGTCCCTGACAAGCTCCCTTTAAAGATGTGTTGAGGAGCCTGGGTCATTGTCTAATAACTCAACATGCAAATAAGCTCAAAACAGTTTAAGTCGGCACTCAAAGAGAACACCTGCTCTTATTTCACCCAGTGGGAGTTGGGGTTAGCAAAAGATTTCCCAAGGAAGCTCAAGCACATCCCAAGGGGTTTTGTGACTTCTTCATTATTTTTTCACCTTCTAGTCTGTCTAAGACGCCATGTAGGGGAGTCTACTGTGGCTGCCCTACCATTAGTATATAAGGTATTTCAGGAATATTTTTGATCTCTTAAAATCAAAATTTTATATTATTACAAATAATGATGCATTTTAAGTTGTGATCATCATCAGGAAGAGAATGCATGTGGATTTTATGAAAAAGGGAAATAGGTGTGCCTGGTTCAGATGGGGAAATGAAGTTGACTCCACTGAGTAAATAGCCTTTAAGCCATGTCTGTAAATGTCTTCAGGAGCTGGAAAGAATGAGGGAAGCAAGCATAGAAAGCAGATGAAGATGTGCAACCTAAACTACTCAACGTCCTTTCCTCAGTGTGCATGAGATAGGGTCTGTCCATCTGCTCGGTCCTGAAAATCATTGCTATGTCCACCTGAAGCCCGCACAGGCAGAGGAGTCATCTCACTGAGAATGACTGGTCCCTGACTTCCACTTGCTCCATCTTTCTCCTCATTAGTGGCAGTGCTAAGGAACTCCATGTTCTTCTACAGTAAGATATGGTGTCCCAATGACACCCCACCACACGGGAGCCTCCTGCCCATGAAAGCTAGTCTGTAATGTCTGGAACATGTGGCTGCTTCTTCAAATGCACGGAGGTCAACACAAGGCTACAGGAAACATGGAAAATCAGAGAAACACAACACCAAGCATTGCCCCTCTTTGAGCTCTACAGCCACGACCCTAGTCTGTGACNATCAGGAATTTAGGGGGTTGTCCTGGTTTCTGCTGATACCATTTCATAAAACTGATGGGAAGGGATTTGTCACTGGCACTCTGGCTGGCCCTGAAGGGAATAGTGGCCCTTTCTCATGGAGACACAGCCAAGGAGGCTGGAGACTGTGGCAGCACAATGTCCCCAGTGGAGACTGTAATGATAACCACATAAAAAACTGTGACAGATGTACTGAGACCATCCCCATGTAGGCCCAGTGAACTGGTGACACTTATCAGCATAGTCACGGGCAACACTCTGACTAACCAGAAAACAAAAGATAGCTGGGCCATTTGAGAGCTACAACAAAAGCCTTAATTCCAGTGACCAAGAACCCAGAGACACAGGAAGCAATGATGGCCACAATGGGTTTGCACAACGTCTCTCTGCAGCCCCCTCACCTGGAACCCTGAGCAGCAGGATCCACAGCAGGGGAGCCCCTGACACCATAACTGAGAGCTGAGCTGGAGGCTGCTCCTCAGGGTCCCTGACAAGCTCCCTTTAAAGATATGTTGAGGAGCCTGGGTCATTGTCTAATAACTCAACATGCAAATAAGCTCAAAACAGTTTAAGTCGGCACTCAAAGAGAACACCTGCTCTTATTTCACCCAGTGGGAGTTGGGGTTAGCAAAAGATTTCCCAAGGAAGCTCAAGCACATCCCAAGGGGTTTTGTGACTTCTTCATTATTTTTTCACCTTCTAGTCTGTCTAAGACGCCATGTAGGGGAGTCTACTGTGGCTGCCCTACCATTAGTATATAAGGTATTTCAGGAATATTTTTGATCTCTTAAAATCAAAATTTTATATTATTACAAATAATGATGCATTTTAAGTTGTGATCATCATCAGGAAGAGAATGCATGTGGACTTTATGAAAAAGGGAAATAGGTGTGCCTGGTTCAGATGGGGAAATGAAGTTGACTCCACTGAGTAAATAGCCTTTAAGCCATGTCTGTAAATATCTTCAGGAGCTGGAAAGAATGAGGGAAGCAAGCATAGAAAGCAGATGAAGATGTGCAACCTAAACTACTCAACGTCCTTTCCTCAGTGTGCATGAGATAGGGTCTGTCCATCTGCTCGGTCCTGAAAATCATTGCTATGTCCACCTGAAGCCCGCACAGGCAGAGGAGTCATCTCACTGAGAATGACTGGTCCCTGACTTCCACTTGCTCCATCTTTCTCCTCATTAGAGGCAGTGCTAAGGAACTCCATGTTCTTCTACAGTAAGATATGGTGTCCCAATGACCCCCTCCCACACGGTATCCTCCTGCCCATGAAAGCGAGTCTGTAATGTCTGGAACATGTGGCTGCTTCTTCAAACGCATGGAGGTCAACACAAGGCTACAGGAAACATGGAAAATAAGGGAAACACAACACCGAGCATTGCCCCTCTTTGAGCTCTACAGCCACGACCCTAGTCTGTGACTTGTAATGGGGTCCAAGATCAGAGAGGCACCTCTTTTGTATTGCTTTCACTGCACACTGTCACCTGATTATTCAGCTGTNTGCCTTCTCCTGCAGCTCTGGATGGAAAAGGAAAGCAGTAGAGGTGGGAGGTAAAAGGCAGGTGGTTGGGGAAAAGAGTCTGCACTCTTTATTAGGCAATCTCGGTGACTGGTCATTCAGAGGACTCCAGAAAAGAAAAGAGAGACAAACTCTACCACCTTAAATTGTCCACAGCCCCAAGCTTTGTCTTCTATTCTTATCCCAAAAACCAAGTGATAAAAAAGGGTTCGCTAAACACAACTGACAAGCACACAGGCTTCATACACAATTCTTAGTAGGGGTGGGGGAAGGTAATGTTAAAATGCACCCAGA
>NW_007738406.1:25395-25702 GCF_000696425.1 Galeopterus variegatus | reverse complement strand
ACAGGCTTCATACACAATTCTTAGTAGGGGTGGGGGAAGGTAATGTTAAAATGCACCCAGATTGTTTGGAGAAATCCGGTAGAATTCAACTACCAAATATTTTGGTAAATAGAATACTTTAACAGAGCACCACATCAAAGATGAGTACTTTGAAATAAAATGATACTGAAAAAATTTAAATATACCATGGGAGAAAGGATATACATTTCGTGAAAGAATATAAATAAATAATAAATTAGATAATTCTCATGAAACAGATGTGTTCCCATAAAATTAAAGTTTTTTCTGCAAAAAAGATTGTGAATTT
>NW_007738406.1:24231-25140 GCF_000696425.1 Galeopterus variegatus | reverse complement strand
GAGTCAAAGACACATAGGGTAAGCTTAGTAAAAGAATACAATTCAGAATAGAAAAAAAAAAACAACCCAAAATATGAAATCAGTTACAGAGCATTATTGAGAGAGCAGAAAACAGACAACTGATGTATTTTGGTAACTAGTGGGTTTAATTACAAAAGTAGACAGAAAAAATGGCATAGAAAATAAAATGCAATGAATAATAAGGGTGGCAATATATTTAAATGAAAATATGTCAATCCACTTTATCATAACATCTATATGTATGAATTACATATTTATAGAAGACATAAATTTAAAAAATATAAATCTATAAAATTATGTAAAGTATTTTATGTAAATATATGCCTAACTTGATATTTGGAGAAACTATTTAAATGAGAGGAGAACAAGAAATTTGAAAAGAAACAAAAACTAAATTTGAAAATAAAGTAACAGATAGAAACTTAAAATAATATTTGGACGGAGAAGTTCTAAAATTAATGTAGAGCACAAATCACACATTGGAGAAAATCAATACTCACAAATATACAAGAAAAATATTGAAATGATCAAAGACATCTTATAAAATAACACAAGCAAAATTAATAATTTAAATTTTTTAATTTAAAAAATTAAATTTAAGTTTTCTAATTTTTAAAAGTTAACCTTAAAAAATCAAATAATGAAAAACTAATGATTTGGATCTCGTCAAGATTAAAAACTTTCATTTTGCAAAAAACTCTATTAAGGAGATGCAACAAACTGAAAATAAACGTACTATGCAATCTAGGAAATAAACTTTTTAGTAATTAGTTCAGAGATATAAGAACTTATTGTCACACAGAAACTTGTACACAAATGTTCATATTTGTAATAACTAAACCCAGGAAATAAAAACTCCATGTGTCTATGGAAACATCTGAATACTCA
>NW_007738406.1:20123-23925 GCF_000696425.1 Galeopterus variegatus | reverse complement strand
GGAAACATCTGAATACTCATCAGTGAGAGATGACTGGATAAATTAAGGTATTTCTATATTACAAAAAATTCTACATCCATTAAAAGGAAGGATTAATTTTATACCACGAATCTCTATATTATACAACATTACATGTAAAAAGCAGGACTCCAAAAGTGTTACTGCATGATCCAATGTTTGAGAATCTACTATTATAACCAGAGGTTTATAGCATACATGATATAGTATACGATTTGTTTTCAAATGTTAAATTTGATATGCATTTTTCAGTGTGACTATAAATTCTCTTGCTAATGGAATCATAGTAAGTTTATTTAACTAAAAATCATGATCTGACTATGTAGTGAGGAAGTCAGAATGGGAATGTGGGGTGTTAAATGTATTTATGTGCAAGAGAGAGCTTCAGGATAGTAAATCTCTATATTTCATATTTAGAAAAATCTCTAATAGCTAAAACTTAAAAGCTTTAATAAATCTCTTAGAAGAAATATCAGTGTAAACATATTATTAGAAATGTGTATTTCAATACCAAAAGAAACACTAAAAGAATGTGAAGTTTCAAAAAGATGAAATGAAATCTACGGGATGAATTAAACTCGTAGAAGCAGATAAGAAAACTCTTAAGAAAAATGAGCAAATATCTTGAACAAGCTTTTCTTGTAAGAGCCATGACTGAAACAGTAGCCATCAACAGCAGATAGGATAAATTAATTGTGGCATATTCACATAATAGAATACTAAACAACAATGAAAATGAATTATCTACAATTATGTGTAGAATTTAGATAAACCTCTTAAACACACTGTTGAGTGAAAGTAGGCAGAAATCAAAGAATATACCTTGACTGGTTTTATTAGTATAAAGTTCAATGCACAGCAAAAACAATCAGACTGTAACAAGTCAGGGTTGCACTGGGTGTAGAGGGGGACAGAGAAGATCAGGAGGTAGTGCCAGGTTCAGGCTCCGGAGTGCTGGCTGAGACACCGTACCCTCACCTGGAGGCTCACATTGTGAGAACTCATTGCGCTCTGCATTTCTGTTTGTGCACTTTCTCTGTTAAATCTAGAAAAAATAACAAAATGAGTAATATAAGAACTTTATCTAGCTCTCTTAAACTATTTTTGTTTTTCCTTATGGGGCCAATAGGTATTAAAATTATGACCCATTGTCTACCCCTGTATTCAGAAACAATTCAGAAATAAATACAATAGTCAAAAATACAGTTTGAAATTTTAGCGGTCCCAAACATACGAAAGAACTGACTTGAGTTCTGTACTGAAGAGTCTCACTGATGGCTGAGCATTCAATATAATAATGAGAAAACAATCCCATTAGGGAAAAGTGTTTTAAAATTTAAGAAATTTGGTAATTAAGAGAAGATTCTAAAAAACATAGTGGAAGATGGGAGATGGAAACAGGACATTTAAAAATATATAAAATCAAAATGAAATAATTTTTAACAGTATAACTGGAGGATAGGAGAAAATGATACATGTTATTAAAATTCTAAGGAGACATTATTTCTAACTTATAATTTCATAATGTCCAAAATATTCAAATGGAATAATATGACAAAGAGCTTTTAGGTTTTAAATCATTTATTTCTCAAGTCCTATTTTTCAGGAAACTACTAAAAAATACGGTCCTCCATGAGGAAGACATACAACACAAGGCTTTCAGCACAGAACAAGGTGTGCTAATGCTACAGTGATATCTCACAGTAATGGTGCAGGAGCTATGAGGAGCAAGGCTTCGAGATTGCACAAGGAGGACAGAGGGCTCAGGTGTCTGCAAAACTATTGCATCAATTACATAATTGCATATGACGTTTGCACATATGGCATTTACTCTTCTGTTGGAGAGTGTGTGGGTAGGTTACCGCTAGGTATAAAGGAAAATAATGACAGGAAATAAAAGTTCTCTTTTAGACAAAATGTAACCACAATATACTTAATGGTTAGCTTTAAATACTAATTATAGTGATGAAGATGAAAAAATTCATCATGTTGACAAGCTAAATATGTTATAAACAGAAAAAGACAGGAGAAAAAGTGCAAGAGTGGGGAGAGAGTTTTATGAGAGATAAATCCTCAAGTTCCTGTCTTCTTTTCCTGGAAAGTCAATATTTAATATCGAAAACTGGGAAGTCATAATACAGCAGTAAAAGCTTGTTAGATCTATCTCTCTATTCATCTATCTAAGTATAGCAGTGTAAGCTTGTTATATACCTAGGCATATATGTAGCACACACATACACACACACACACACACACATATACAAGTAGATATCAATAGACAGATTAGATAGACAGATGATAGATAAATAGATAAACATAGAGTTAAATACTAGAACCAACTAGTTCTAACAAAGTTGAAATCAATTTGAATTGCTGAATGAAATTCAAATCATCAGCGCTTAGAAGCAACATAAAGATTGGGGAGATAGAAAATGGGACAAGATGTTTTCATTATTTGTCTTGTAGAAATATTTATCTTTCAAAATTGCATATTATTTTCATACTTGCACAAGAAAAACTCAATAGTTTAAGTTGCTGGAAATTTTTCTTTTTTTTTTACCACAACCTATTCTAGCCTATCTAGATTAACACAATTCCTGCTTAGTGAGACAAATATTTACAGATAAACATCACTAAATATCTTTCTGTTATTGTTCTACAGTCTTCATCGTGCATAGGGGCTAAAATAGAGTTTTCTGGATTCTGATTCAGGCCTTATTCATCTACAAATATTTTGCCCATAAATATTGTCCCTCCTTCACCACAAACATTCTCTATCTGATGATGAAGCTTTTAGGCACAAGGAAAGGACAATGCTCCTGGAGGCCACTGTTGCTGTTTATTTATACTTGGTGGACTCTTCTTACTGTTTGCATTGTCCCATGTATTTTTATCTCTGCTGTTGGCTGCCCAACACCAGTGTCATTTTTGGTGCCTGTGCCTAGCCATTTTGCCATTATTGGAAAAATGTGACTTACTGAATAAATGGCTGAATACATACGGTCACTGCTTATAGAGTGGTTTTAAGCAGTGTAGTGAAGCAGCATTGGCTATACATGGGATCTGCAAAGGTTCATGCAAAGATTCCTATTATCTTTTATTTTCATTTGCCCATGAAACTTTTTGAAGTACCCTCATATGTGCCAACAACTTCATGCATACATTTTAGGTTTCAAATTGTTTGAATGATTAGGTCTTTCCAAAATTTAACAGTCTGTGTGACAGCATTTGGAAGTCTATAAATAACACCTTGATTAGTTATAAGGAAAACCCATAGGACAATTATGATGTATATAGATTTACATTAAGGTTATGGCTGATCTTGTACGACAATGGTGAATTTAACCACCTTATACGTCATGCCTGACCTTGCTCATGTAGAACTCTTTCACCTGCTCGGAGAGACAGGCATAGGAGATGCCTAATATTGCCCAAGGATTCCAGGTGTATATTCCTCCATAGACAAACATCAAAGCTGAGAAGAAATGGATTGAAAGGCTATCAGTTCTTAAAAATTCTGGACACATTCCTACTGCATGGCATATTCCTCCCTCTGAAATCACAAAGTACTCGGATTGTTTTAAGGAGATGACCTAAAAGAAGGGTAAATTGAGACCAGGAGAAGAATCATTTAGAAAAATGTATTTCTAGGCTCAGCTTATTATTATATTTTTTTGTCACAGGTTAGAAAATAGAAAGCTGTAAACTCAGGATTCACCCTCTTTCCAGAGGAATGAGGCCACAGAGGAAGGACCACATAGCATAGAATGTCGCAGTAAATTCC
>NW_007738406.1:18402-19423 GCF_000696425.1 Galeopterus variegatus | reverse complement strand
GGTGGGTGAGGGCTGTGACGTGGATCTCCTGGAAGCAGGCATTGACCCTGAGGTGGAAGACCCTGGACTTTTGAACAAAGGGGCAGGGCGTGGGGGAAGCCCTGCTCCAGAGTTCTTCCAGAACCTGTTCTAGAACTGCTTCCCATCCAGAGAACAATGACGGAGGAACAGCCCTGCCCTAGGGTCAGATCAGTCATCGGCGGGAGTGGTTGTGTTCCTCTGCATGAAGACCTGCTGATTGAAAGCCAACATCACCTCTTCTTTTCTGGATTGTTGAAATTATTTTTTTTTCCATTCCTTTGTAGAATGTGAATCACTGTGGAAGCAGATGGGCCTAACAAACAATGACAAGTGTGAGAAATCGATAGAGGTTCCAAATTATGACAGTGGCATTATGTTTGTTACTTCTTTACAGTTCTTCACCCTTCCTTTAAGATGCCGACACCCAGGATAAATACGTGGAAAATAGTTCTTGTCAAACAACCTCTGGACTGAGGAAATCCCAATTAAGGATTTAAGTTCCCAATGTCTGAACTAAGCCAAGAAGCCAGAATATAAACGTCCTCTCTAAGGCAGGTTTACTGACTCCCTGATGACTTAGAAAACTGGCTGCAAGTAAGGGGGGCCAATAGTTGTTTGGTACATTTCCAGTTTTTCATGGTAGATGACGGTCATGCTGAATGGACTTAGGACCCAGGCAGGATGTCAGCAGCAGGAGGGACAGGAGACAGAGGAGAACCTAAGAAAACCAAAATGGGCTGCACTCTACCTAAAAAGGGGGATCAAACATTAGAAGAGTTTAAAGATGCTAAAAGATCTTATATTTAAATATATTAGTTAATTCTGTTCTTTGTTTTTTCCTTTTCATTCTGCATTAAAGAGTTTAATGAAGTCAAGCCTCATTGTAAAACTTCATTTTACATTTAAATCTATGATCTATTTTGAATTAGTATCTGTGAAGAATGTATGATCTGTGTCTACATTCATTGGTGTGTGTGTGTGTGTGTGTGTGTGTGTGTGT
>NW_007738406.1:15746-16812 GCF_000696425.1 Galeopterus variegatus | reverse complement strand
TAAGGACAACTAAAATGAGATCTAGGCCCTTAAATTTTTAATTGCACAATATTTGTATTGTTAACTATAGGCACTCTGTGGTACAGCAGATCTTTAGAATTTACTCATTTCGCATATCTGAAACTTTATAACAATTGCGTAATAACCCATTTCTCTCAACATGCCGAAGCCCTGGCTACCATTATTATTTTCTCTGCTTCTATGGTTTTGGCTATTTCAGACTCTTCATGAAAGTGGAATCATGCAGTATTTGTCCTTTTCTGAGTGGCTTATTTCATTTAGGTTCATTTATGTTGTCATAGATAGTAGCATTTCCTTCTTTTCTTTTAAAGTCTGAATAACATTCCACTATACGTATATGCCACATTTTCTTTACTCGTTCATCCTTACATAGACATTTAGGTAGTATCCATATCTTGGCTATTGTAGATAGTACTGCAGTGAATATGGGAGTGCAGATATCTCTTCAAGATGCCAATTTCAATTTTTTTGGATATACATCCATAAGTGGGATCGCTAGGTCATACAGTAGTTTTATTTCTTATTTTTGAGGAATTCCCATATTGATTTCCATAGCTACTGCACCAGTTTACATCCCCCCAACACAGTGTACAACGGTTCCAATTTCTTCTCAACCTTGCCAACACATATTTTTTGTTTGCTTTTTTAGTTTTGGTGAGTTTTGTTCATAAAAGTTATTCTAACAGACATGAGGTGATTTTTCCATGCAATTTTAGTTGCACTTTGCAATTAAATACAAATTTTATATTTGATTTATTGTACAGTATTTTATTTCCCTGATAATTTATGATGCTATGCACCTTTTTATATAATTCTTGGCCATTCACATGTCTTTTTTTGAGATATAACTTATTCAAGTCTTTTGCCTATTTTTAACCATTTATTTAGTTATTTATCTATAGACTTGTAAGAGTTCATTATGTATTTTGTAATATAAACCCCTTATGAGACATATGGCTTGTAAATATTATTTCCCATTCTATTTGTTGCCTTTTTATGCTATTGATTGTTTCCCTTGATATGCAGAATTTTTAAGCTTGATATA
>NW_007738406.1:12843-14117 GCF_000696425.1 Galeopterus variegatus | reverse complement strand
CGCAGTTGGTCATATAGCTATGTCTTCATTATTTAGAGTGCATCTAGATAATAACCCAGAGACTTTCTCTTATCAACTTACATTAAGTAGACTTACATCTCCAGACACTGCATACCATTGTCTTATTTTTGAAACAGAATTAATCAATTTCTGATATTTTATTTACTTTAATTTACATAGTTGTCATTTTCTAAGCAGCTCCTTCACCTAACTAACAGTAGAGTATAAGTGCTGGGAATAAAAATATGCCTTATTTAGTTTCAATTTATGTGGAGAAGTTCATGCTTCATAAATCTGTATGTTCATTTCCTTCACCAGACTTAGTATGATTTTGGCTTTATTTTTTAAAATAAGCTCTCTCCCCCTTTCTTTCTCTCTTGTCCTTCTGAGACTTCCATAATGTACTTTTTTAGTTTCACTTGAAACCCCTAAGTCCGTCAAGCTTTCTTCACATACTTATTTTTTGCTTTCTTCTTTTTTTTTTTTTTTTCTGGCTGGAAAATTTCAAATGACCTGTCTTTGAATTTGCTAATTCTTTCTTATGTCTGATCACTCATGCAGTCGAACCTCTCTGGTAATTTTTGGTTATTGTATTCTTCAGTACCAAAATTTATTTTTTATAAATATTTCCTCTTTCTTGAATTTAAATTTTGAGCATGCATTGTTTTCCTGAGCTAGTAGAGCATCTTTATGATGGTTATTTTGAGTTCTTTGTCAGAATATTCATGTATGTCTTTTTTTTAGTGTCAATTTCTGAAGATTTATTTATTCTTTTGTGTGAGCAATATTTCCCTGCTTTATCATGTTCTTTGACACTGTTGGTGAAAATGTAAAATGATGCAGCTACTATATGAAAGTGTATGGAAGTTTCTACAAAAATTAAAAATACAACTACCGTATGATTCAACAATTTCATTCTGAGTATTTATTCAAAAGAATTAAAACTAACTTGAAGATATATTTGCACTCCCATGTTAACTGCATCATTATTCACAATAGCCAAAATATGGAAGCAAACTAAATGTCTATGAATGTCTATCAATGGGTGAATGAATAGAGAAAATGTAGTGTATAGGGGAATTCAAAAAGTTCATGGAAAGATTTGTATTATCTTTTAATTCTATTTTTTGCAAAGTTTTTGAAGTACCCTTTTATACATGGAATAAAAGATTATTTGGCCTTAGAAATAAGAAATCCTGCCATATGTGACAACTTGATGAATTTTGAGGACATCATGCTAGGTTAAATAAGCCAGTCGTAGGACACATATTGAA
>NW_007738406.1:2463-12451 GCF_000696425.1 Galeopterus variegatus | reverse complement strand
TTGATGAATTTTGAGGACATCATGCTAGGTTAAATAAGCCAGTCGTAGGACACATATTGAAGGATTCTACTTACATGAGGTATTTAAAGTAGTCAAATTCGGGCCAGCCCGGTGGCGCACTGGAGAGTGCGCCACTTGGGAGCGTGATGGCGTTCCCGCCGAGGGTTCAGATCCCATGTGGAGACCGGTTTCCGCTTACTGGCTGAGCGCGGTGCGGGCGCAACACCGAGGGTTGCGATCCCGTTGCCGGTCCCCGGTACGGGCGCGACACCGAGGGTTGCGATCCCATTACCGGTCAGTATAAAAGACAAAAAGGAAAAAAAATAAAATAAAATAAAGTAGTCAAATTCACAAAAGCACAAAGTAGAATGGTGGCAGCCAAGGGCTGGGTGGAGAGAAAAATGAGTAGTTGCTGTTCCATGAGCACAAAGTTTCAGTTCTTCAAGAAGACAAAGTTCTAGAGGTCTTCTGTACAACACTGTACAATTGTTAACAATACTGTACTTATACTTAAAAGTGTTAAGAGGGTGGATCACATGTTTATGTGTTTTTCATCATGCACAAAAACATCTTATTTAATCACGAGCAATTGTTCCTCACACAGTGGCTTTAACTTTTTCTCAAAATACTAACACTAAATAAAAAGCTATTCAATGAAAATCATAGTTTTCATACTGGAAAATATGCATTCCATTCAACTGAAGACACTTTATTTTCACAGAAAAAAATGACAATTGAGGCCAGAGCAGGTAGGTGCCACCACTGGACTCCCAGGCCAGGCCAGTGCACGATGCTGAGAGAAGCCCCAGCCTCCCACCCACAGGCACTGAGGCAGCTGTGCCAAACTGGCAGTCCTTGCATGATCCAAGCCAGACATTAGGGTCAAATGAGTAGACCATGAAATCCCCTGCCACAATGACTAAACACTAAAGGAAAGATACCAGAAATATGAAAAATCAAGAAAGTACAACACCAGCAAAGGGTAATAATAACTCTCAAGCTCTAGATCCTATAGAACAGGAAGTCCTTGAAATGACTGGAAGGAATTTCGAGCAACAATTCTGAGCAAACTAAATGAGATACAAGAAAATTCAGTTAGACAACACAATGAAATGAGAAAAAGTATGCAGGACCTGAAAGAAGAAATGTACAAAGAAATCAATGCCCTGAAAAAGAAAGCAGCAGAGCATGCAGAACTGAAGAATTCATTCAATATAAAAAAAAAAAAAAATCAGAGGTTTTAACTAGTAGGCTAGAACAAGCAGAAGAGAGAATTTCTGATCTTGAAGATGGGCTGTTTGAAATAACAAGGTGGACAAAAAAATGAATTAAAAATGTTGAAGAAAATCTAAGATAGATAACAGACAACCTTAAGCACTCAAATATCTGAATCATGGGTATTCCAGAAGAGGAAGAAAAAGGAAATGACATTGAAAACATAC
This sequence comes from Galeopterus variegatus, assembly GCF_000696425.1. Taxonomy (NCBI): domain Eukaryota; kingdom Metazoa; phylum Chordata; class Mammalia; order Dermoptera; family Cynocephalidae; genus Galeopterus; species Galeopterus variegatus. The sequence continues at coordinate 11,009 of NW_007738406.1, read as the reverse complement.
GTGATGAAATAATGGCAGAAAACTTCGCAGGTATAGGGAAAGACACAGATCTTCAGATTCAGGAAGCTTAAAGATCCCAAAACGTATTCAGTACAAAAAATTCCTCTCTAAGACATAGCCAAAATGGAAAAACTCAAAGCAAAGAGAGCATCTTAAAACCTGTAAGAGAGAAGCATCAAGTCACCTATAAGGGAGCCATAATCAGACTAATATCAGATTTTTCATCAGAAATCTTAAAAGCCAGAAAGAAATGGGATGATGTATTCAAAATACTATAAGGCAAAAATTGCCAGTTAAGAATACTTTACTTAGAAAAGCTATCATTCCAAAATGAAGGACAAATAGTATATTTCTCAGACAAACAAAAACTGTGGGAGTTAACTACCATTTAACCAGCTTTACAAGAAATTCTCATGGAAGTACTGGGTTTGGTACCTGAAAAACAACCACCACTCCCATAAATACTCAAGAAAAAACAAAACCCACTAGTAAAATAAAAATGCTAACAATAAAGAGAAAAAAAAAAGTTTATCTACTGCCCCAAGGAACCAACAAATACAGAAGACAAACAGTAAATCAGAAAGAAAGGAACAAAAGATACTTAAGATATCCAAACAAAAATCAGTAAAATTCTAGGAGTAAATCAACACCTTTCAATAACAACTCTTAATGTAAAAGGATTAAATTCCCCACTCAAAAGACACTGACTGACTGGATTAAAAAGAGAGATCCACGTATATGCTGCCTTCAAGAGAGTCACCTCACCTGTAAAGACACACATAGACTAACAGTGAAAGGATGGAAAAAGGTTTAGTATGCAAATAGAAATGAAAAACAAGCTGGAGTAGCTATTCTTATATCAGATAAAATAGACTTTAAACCAAAACCCATAAAAAGAGATAAAGAAGGCCACTATATAATGATAAAAGGATTTATCCATCAAGAAGACAAAACAATCATAAACATATATACAACCAATGTTGGAGCAGCCAGATTTATATTAGACCTAAAGAATGAGATAGACACAAATACCGTAATAGCAGGGGTCCTGAACACCCCACTCTCAATATTGGGCAGATCGTTTAGGCAAAGAATCAGCAGAGAAACACAATATCTAAACAACACTTCAGACCAATTGTACTTGACAGGTATCTACAGAACATTCCATCGAACAACCTCAGAATATTCATTCTTCTCAACAGCACATGGAACATTCTCCATGGTAGACCACACGTTAGGTCACAAATCAAGTCTCAAAAAAATTAAAAAAAATTGGAATTATTCCACGTACTTTTTTCAGATCACAATGGATTAAAATTAGAAATCAGTAACAAATGAAACTCTGGAAACTATATAAACACATGGAAACCAAACAGCATTCTACTTAATGACACATGGGTCCAAGAAGAAATTAAACAGAAAATCAAAAAAATTATTGAAAATAATGATACATCATCACAAAACTGGTGGGATACTGCAAAAGCAGTACTAAGGGGGAAATTTATTGCATTAAATGCTTACTTCAGAAGAATAGAAAGATGGCAAGTAAACAACCTAACACTTCACCTTAAAGAACTAGAAAAACAAGAACAATCCAAACCCAAAGTTAGAAGATGGAAAGAAATAATTAAGATTAGAGCAGAAATTAATGAAATAGAAACTCCAAAAATGATACAAAAGATCAATGAATCAAAAAGTTGTTTTTTTTAAAGATGAATAAAATTGACAAACTGTTAGCACAGCTAACTAAAAAACAAAGAGAGAAGATCCAAACAACAAAAATTAGAAATGAAAAGGTGATATTACAATTGATACCTCAGAAATAAATGAAATCATTAGAGACTACTATAAACAACAATATGCCAACAAATTTGAAAATCTGGAGGAAATGGATAAATTTCCAGACACACACAAACTACCAAAACTGAGCCAAGAAGATGTAGGAAATCTGAATAGACCAATAACAAGAAAAGAGATTGAAGCTGTTATCAGAAGGCTCCCAACAAAGAAAATCCCAGGACCAGATGGATTCACTGCAGAATCCTACTGTACCTTCAAAGCGGAACTGTACCAATTCTCTATGAACTATTCCAAAAGATTGAAACAGACGGCATTCTCCCAAACTCATTCTATGAGGCAAACATCACCCTGATACCAAAACCAGACAAAGATACAACAAAAAAAGAAAACTACAGGCCAATATCATTGATGAATATAGATGCAAAAATCCTCAATAAAATACTAGCTAATAGAAGATAGCAACACATACACAAAATTATACACCATGATCAAGTGAGATTCATCACAGGGATGCAAGACTGGTTCAACATACACAAATCAATAAATGTGATACACCACATCAATAAAATCAAAGACAAAGACCATATGATAATCTCTACAGATGCTGAAAAAGCAATTAACAAAATTCAGTATTTGTTCATGATAAAGACTCTCTACAAGTTAGGTAGAGATGGAAAGCATCTCAACATAATTAAAGCCATATATGAAAGGCCAAAGCCAATATCACCCTTAATGAGGATAAGTTGAAAGCTTTTCCTTTAAGGACAGGAACTAGACAAGGATGCCCACTCTCACTACTTCTATTCAACGTAGTATTGGAGGTACTAGCCAGAGCAATCAGAGAAGAGAAGGAAATAAAGGGCATCCAGATTGGAAAAGATGAAGTCAAACTGTCACTGTTTGCTGATAACATGATCCTATATATCAAACAGCCTAAAGCCTCTATGAAAAAACTCTTTGAGTTGATGAATGATTTCAGCAAAGTTTCAGGATACAAAATCACCACACAAAAATGAGTAGCATTTTTATACTCCAACAGTGAACATGCAGAAAAAGAAATCAAGAAAGCTAGCCCATTTACAAGAGCCACCAAAAAAAAAAAAAAATACTTATGAATAAATTTAACCAAGGATGTTAAAAATCTCTACAGTGAGAACTAAAAACCACTGCTGAGAAAAATTAAAGAGGACACAAGCAGATGGAAAGATAACCCATGCTCTTGGATTGGATGAATTAACATTGTGAAAATGTCCATACTACCCAAAGTGATCTACAAATTCAATGCAATCCCCTTTAAAATTCCAATGGCATTTTTCACTGAAATGGAAAAAACTATCCTAACATTTACATGGAATAACAAAAGACCATGAATAGCCAAAGCAATTAAGAGGAAAAAAATAAGGCTGGAGGCATAACACTACCCGACTTTAAACTATATTCCAAAGTTATAAAAACCAAAACAGCATGGTATTGGCATAAAAACAGACACACAGATCAATGGAATAGAATAGAGAATCCAGAAATCCACCCATACACCCACAGCCATCTGATCTTTGACAAAGTCACCAAGTCTACACACTGGGGAAGAGACAGCCTTTTCAGCAAAGGGTGCTGGGAAAACTGGATATCCATATGCAGGAGAATTAAACTAGATGTGTACCTCTCACCATATACCAAAATCAATTCAAAATGGATTAAAGATTTAAATATACACACTCAAAGAATAAAACTCCTTAAAGAAAACAGGGGAAACAGTCTAGGAAGTAGGATTGGGTATAGACTTCATGAATACAACCCCCAAAGCACAGGCAACTGAAGGAAAAATAAACAAATGGGATTATATCAAACTAAAAAGCTTCTGTACATCAGAAGAAAACATTTAACAGAGTTGAAAGACAACCAACAGAATGGGAGAAAATATTTTCAAAATATACATCTGACAAAGGATTAATATCCAGGATATACAAGTAACTCAAACAACTTTACAGCAAAAAAAACAAGAAACCCAATTAAAAATAGGGCAAAGAAGATGAATAGGCGTTTCTCAAAGGAAGATATATGAATGGCCAATAGACACATGAAAAAATGTTCAACATCACTCAGCATCCGGGAAATACAAATCAAAACCACACTGAGATACCATCTCATCCCAGTTAGGATGGCTAATATCCAAAAGACAGTGAATGATAAATGCTGGTGAGATTGTGGAGAAAAAGGAACTTTCATACACTGTTGGTGGGACTGCAAAATGGTGCAGCCTTTATGGAAAATGGTTTGGAGGTTCCTCAAACAATTGCAGATAGATCTACCGTATGACCCAGCTATCCCACTGCTGGGAATATACCCAGAGGAATGTAAATCATCATGTCGAAGGGATACCTGTGCTCCAATGTTTATTGGCACACTATGTAAAATAGCCAAGAGTTAGAACCAGCCCAAATGTCCATCATCTGATGAATGGATACGCAAAATGTGGTATATCTACACAATGGAATTCCGCTCTGTTATAAAAAAGAATTAAATACTACCATTCGCAGCAACATGGATGGACTTAGAAAAATTATATTAAGTGAAATAAGTCAGGCACAGAAAGAGAAATACCACATTTTCTCACTTATTTGTGGGAGCTAAAAATAAATTAATAAATACACAAATAAACGGGGGGTGCAGGGAAGAAGACACAATAATCAAAATTCCTTGAACTTATTAAGAGAACTGAACAGATATGATGTTGATTGCTGGGACGGGGGAGAGGGAAGGGGGAAGGTGGAATTGGTAATGGTACACAAAAATCGACTACATTGTATATTGATAAAATAAAATAAAATAAAATCGAAATCAATTGAAATATTTACATAAAATCTACAGCTAATATGTTTTTAATTGTGAGAAACTAGAAGCTTTCCCTCTTAGATCAAGAGCAAGGTAAGGATATCCCTCCTTTTCAACATAATGCTTGAAGTTATAGTAAATGTAATAAGATAAAAAAGGAAATAAATAATACACTAATTGGGAAGGTTTAAATAAAACTGTCTTTGTTCAGAGATAATATGGATGTCTATGTAGATAATTTTTAAAAAATTATCAACAACAACAACTACAAAAATGCCTGTAAATAATAAGCAATTATGAAAAGGTTGTGGTATAAATGCCAATATGTTTTGTAAATTAATACTTCGTAAAATGTAATCAGAGTCCTACTTCACAATAAAATTTACTAATTAAAAAAAATGGTTGCAACATGCGAAGTTAGTATAAAAGTCAGTGGCATTTCTACATACTAGCAATAAACCAGAAGAATTTGAAATTAAAGACACAATACGATTTACATTAGCACCCCTCTAAATGAAGTACTTAGGTATAAACCTAATAATTTATGTAAAAAATCTATGTGAGGTAAAGTGCAGAACTTTGATAACAGAAATCAAATAACCAAACAAATTGAGATATTTTATGTTCATGGATAAGTATAATCAATACTGTTATAATGTCACTTCTTTTCAACTTATCAAATAGATACAATACAAAGATAAACAAAATCCCATTCAGTTACTTTGTGGATACTGATAAACTGATTCTAGAGTTTACATGGATTCAGAATAGCCAACAAAATATTGAAAACAAACAACAAAGTTGAAGGACTGACACTACCCAAATTGCATGATTAATTATAAAGCTATAGTAATAAAGACAGTGTAGTATTGGAAAAAGATCAGACAAATAGATCGATGAAATAAAATAAAAATAGATCCACATAAATCTAGTCAATTGATCTTTGACAAAGGAGCAAAGGCAGTACAATGGAGAACTGATAGTCCTTTTAACAAATGGTGATGGAACAACTGAACATCCATATGCAAAAGAAAAGAAAAAGTAGACACACACCTTACACTGTCTACAAAAATTAACTCAAAATGGATCACAGACCTAAATGTAAACATAAAACTATAAAACTCCTCAAAGATCCCATAGGATAAATTCTAGATGACCTTGGGTTTGGTGATGACATTTTAGGTACAACATCAAAGACATGATCCATAAAAGAAAGAATTGATAAACTGGAGTCAATCAAAATTACAAATTTCTGCTCTGTAAAAGACACTGTCAAGAAAATGAAAAGATAAGACACAGACTGTGAGAAAATATTTGCAAAAGACATATCAAAGACTGTTATATAAAATATACCACAAACTCTTAAAACTGAATTATAAAAAGATCAAACAACCCATTATATATATATATATATGGCAAATATGAATATGAAAAGATGTTCCCCATCATATGTCATTGGGGAAATGCAAGTTAAATAAACAATTATACACCACACAAACATATTAAACTGACCTAAATACAAACATTGACATCACCAAATGCTGACAATGATATGGAGCGACTGGAACTTTTATTTATTGATGGTAGGAATGCAAACGCTACAGCCACTTTGGAAGACAGTCTGAAAATTTCTTATAAAACTAACCATCCTATTACCATAAGATCTAGCAATTACATTCCCTGGTATTTACGCAAAGAAGCTGAAAACTTATGTTCATGCCAAAAGCCACACAGGGTTGTTTATAGCAGCTTTATTTATAATTGCCAGAGTTTGCAAGAAACCATGATGTCTTTTTGTTGGTAAACGGATAAATAAACTGTGGTATATCCAGACAGTGGAGTATTATTCAGTGCTAAAAAGAAATGATCTACTGGGCCACAAAAACACATGCAGGAAACTTATAAGAATTATTACTAAATGAAAAAAGCCAGTATGAAAAGTCTCCATTATTGTAGGATGCTAACTAGATGACATTCTCGAAAAGGCAAAACTGTGGAGACAGTAAAATGATGAGTGGTTGCCAGGCACTGGGGGGAGAGAGGGCTTAATAGGTGGAGCATGGAGGGTTTTGAGGATAGTGAAACTGCTCTGTATGATACTACAGTAGTGGGTGGTATTATACATGCTATTACATACTTGTGTAAACCCACAGATTTTATTAAACCAAAAGGGAGCCCTAATGCAAACTATAGACTTTGGGTGATAATTACGTTAATGTGGATTCATCAATTGTAACAAATGTTCCACTCTGGTGAGGACATTGACAATTGGGGAGACTATGCGTGTGTGGGCAGAGGTATATAGAATTCTCTGTAGTTTCTTCTCAATTTTGCTGTGAACCTAAATCTGCTCTGAAAAAAAATAAAGCATTTATTAAAAAAAAAAAAAGATCAGTTGAACAATAAAAAGTAAGTTTACATGAATAAGTTACACTTTGAAATTAAATAAGGACATTTGAGTATTAAAAATAAAAGAATAAATATTTATTTTATGTACTAAAGGAGAAAGAAAAAGCCTAATCGGGAGTATGGCTGAATGAAAAGGGTGTGGGACAGTCAGTCCTTGGAAGGCAGTGGAGTGTTTGGTGATTGTCTTCAGGTAGGCATTCAATATGAGAACCACACGTGTGTAATTATCATATTCTTTTCTTTCAGCTTTAATACTAGGAGATTCTCATTTTAAAGAATACTGGAAATACAGGCTGAAAACAACATGCCTCAAAACACTCGTAGGTAGCTCAAACACACACAAACTAAAATATCTTAGAAAATACTATCTCTTCGTCACTTTTCCTTGACACTCAGATTTACCAATCATGGTGCATGGTCCAAATCTGTTCCATCCGATGTTCTCTAACTGGAAGATACCATTTTGGATAAATTGATCAGTTTATGTGCCTGAAACCATAATGTAGAAATATTACTTCTTATAATAATATATCGTTTTAACTTTTAGGGAAAAGCATGTGCAGTACTGAAAAAATAAATGTATCGAAAACCGGTCTAACTTTGTGTGACCAAATATGGTAAAAATCATTATCAACAATGTCATGAACTGTAACAAAAGACTGCATCCCTAATGCCCAGATTGGCCAAAAATTGTTGTTGAATGTGTGAATAAGCACCCAGGAAACACAACCAAATAAATAAACTTAGTTGCTCTTTTTACTAAAAAAAAATTAACATTAGGACACTGGTCCTGACAATCAAGAATATTAAGAGTAAAAAATTATTTTCAAATTGTAATTTGAATTTTATAGATATATGAGGGAGGAGATATTCGATAATTCTGAAAATTAGTAAAGAATATTCATGCTTAAGTTGGTGATCTACCTGTATTTCATGTTAATCGATGTATGAAATGAGAACATCCACTTAATTTTTCCATCCTTATCTGAGTTTACAAAGCTACGTTCTCTTACCTGTTAGTTGCCCTGTTACCTATGTCTTTGATGAAGGGACTCTTACTGGGGAACTTGAGGATTCTTGAGTTCAACTTCCATTCAGCCTGGAGCTCTTCCCTGCTCCTTGGACTGGCAATAGAGGACTTAGATTTTTTTTTTTTCTTTAATGGCTATATATTATCTGTGGGAGAATAATATCCCTTTCTCAGGCTCTGGCCAGATATATGAATTCCTTTCACTGACGTACCAGTTTTTCAAACGAAAACCAAAACATAGAGTCTCTTCCATTCTCAGTTAGAATGCTCTACTAGCAAAAGTGAACCTTAGCGCTAATCTGTCTTGAAAAATTCTAGGCTTCAGGCAGCTACTACAGCAATGGGCTCCATTTGCTACTCATTTGAACTCAGGACAATTGAAACATGAATCCATGGTTTCCAATGACACTTCAATTTCAAGCCACATCTTGGTGACTTCCTATTTTTTTCTTTAATACTTTTTGCCATAAATGAG
>NW_007738406.1:0-1561 GCF_000696425.1 Galeopterus variegatus | reverse complement strand
TGTGAGGATTACTACTGCTCTGTTGACAGTAGTAAGTTGCAGCATCTTCAGCTTCTAGGCTACTGATGGTGAGTGTGAAATCCGTCCCAGATCCACTGCCACTGAACCGTGAGGGGATCCCAGAGATGGACTGAGAAGCATACTTTATTAGAAGCTTTGGAGGCTGATTCGGTTTCTGCTGGTACCAGTGTAAGCTGCTGCTAATGCTCTGACTGGCCCGGCAGGTGATGGTGACTTTCTCCCCTGGAGTTCCAGACAGGGAGTCTGGAGACTGGGTCAGCACAATATCACCCCTGGAAGCTGAAACCATATAGGAAACTTTAGCAGAATACTACTCTCTATACATGGAAATCAGCACTAACCTAGTTAGGAGAAAAACTTTAAAAAAAAAATCTAATATGTTGCAGGGTTCCCAATAAAGAAATTAGCAATTGAAGCAATATCCCCACTTTTAGCCATGTCCAAATATTCTCACCTGAAACCCAGAGGAGCAGAAGCCCAAGGAGATGTGATGGGGACATCATCTCACTCCTTTCAACTTGTCTCTTCTGCTCATGTCACATCTCTGGAGAAAGACCTTCTTATAAGATTCTGAGAGGCAGGACCACTTCAGATGTAAGAGAAAGGATATATGCAAATTATGGGGAGTTCATATGGTTTTAAATACAGTCCTCAGAAAGTATGTTTGTCAGGAGAGCACGCTCTCCTTTGTCCCTTCTGTGAACATGCAAGTCTCCCTCTGCTGGCCACCTGCAGATGAGAGATTTGGTATTTTGAAAGAGCTTTGTGCATTCTTGACCAGATACGGGGCTGAGCAGCAAATACAAACTGACGTAGTCCTCTGGTAGAGTATGTATTTACCTGGAATGAGCAGAAGTGTACATCTTCAGTCTTGGCCCAGGGCTATGTTAACTCTCTTGCTTACTGTCACAGTATAGGCTGAAGAAGCTTTTATTGTGTGGACATTACACAAAGCATCATCCCATACAACAGTATATTGATACCATGTTAATTTGGCCTGATGAGNGTAGTAAGTTGCAGCATCTTCAGCTTCTAGGCTGCTGATGGTGAGTTTGAAATCCGTCCCAGATCCACTGCCACTGAACCGTGAGGGAATCCCAGAGATGGACTGAGAAGCATACTTTATTAGAAGCTTTGGAGGCTGATACGGTTTCTGCTGGTACCAGTGTAAGCTGGTGCTAATGCTCTGACTGGCCTGGCAGGTGATGGTGACTTTGTCTCCTACAGATGCAGACAGGGAGGATGGAGACTGGGTCAACTGGATGTCACATCTGGCACCTGAGATTGGAAACATAAAATCAAATATCCACACGATTAATCATGTCACAAGAGGTCTACATAGTTAGGAGAAAAACTTTTAAACAAAAAATCTAATATGTTGCAGGGTTCCCAATAAAGAAAATTAGCAATTGAAGCAATATCCCCACTTTTAGCCATGTCCAAATATTCTCACCTGAAATCCAGAGGAGCAGAAGCCCAAGATGTGATGGGGACATCATCTCACTGCTTTCAACTTGTCTATTCTGCTCATGTCACATCC
>NW_007738405.1:42469-44494 GCF_000696425.1 Galeopterus variegatus | reverse complement strand
GATCAGAAAACCTGGGTATGAACCTCCAGTTGTCTGTGGGCGAGCTCCAGAAGGTGCGTGAACCACTGCAGTCATAAGCACAATTTTGCATGTGTGTTCATAAACATTTTTTCCCTGTGGTAAAGGTCTCAATAGATCTGATGGTGGTTAGCAACCCTTCAAAGGTTAAGAAACACTATGGAGGAGAATAGGAGGCACTTTGGATTCAGAAAATGTAAGGGCTACCATTAGCGTTTGCTGACTAGACCACAAAAGAAATCTTTACAACCCTAAGGTCTGGGTCAAATAGGCTTTTGCTGTCAAACCAAGTAGCCACCTTGTAATCAGGTTTACTGTGGCAGTCACAACTGTTGGCTTACCTTCTTCTCGGTCACAGACATCCTTTAGATATTGGCTGCCATGTGCTTCGGGGGAGACTGGACCCACCCCAGCCCCAGGGGCAAGACCTTACCTGTTTAAGACAATCCTGGTATTCTACTGATGTGCCAGCCTCGGGCTGGGAATGGCCGTGAGACAACATCCAGCCAATGGGAAGTAAGGAAGTGCTGGGGAAAGTTTCCCCACCCTTGAAAAAGGTCAAAGAAAGGGTCTTTCCGTCTTTCTATCCCCAGATGTTGCTATGGGAAGTCATGTTGGCAGGATCTGCTGAGCCATCCTATAACTGTGAGGAGACCAACTCGAGTGGAAAGTGAAGAATGCCTGGGTTGCTGGTGAGGCTGCAGATAATTCACGAAAAAAAGAAATGGTCTTATGAGCTTTTGTTATGTGAAATAACAATTTCTCCTTTTTAAAAGCCCTCAGAAGTAGGTCTTCTATTATTTGTGACCAAAATTCATCTAACTGAGGGGGTGGGGGAAGTGGGGTTTGTTCAATTAGTATAAAGTTATAATTATGCCAGATGAATTAGTTCTAGAGATCCACTCTATGTCATAGTGCCTATGGTAACAGTACTGTATTATGTACTAAAAGTTTGTTAAGATGGTAGATTTCATGTTGTGTTCTTAACACACACACACACACACACACACNCTGTAAAAGGAACTTTGTGGGAGGATTTCTGTTAATATTCTCCAGTGTCTGTCAGGATATATAGCTAGATCTATAATGATTAGCTATTGCAGCTTCAGAAATGATTGCCAAAATCATTATAGTTCTATTAAGCTTACTTGATTTGAATCCCCAAATAATCTTTCTTTTTCTTTTTTTAAACAAATGTTACAGAGGCTATATCTAACAAAACTGGAAGGAGCCATGGGGTTCTGGAGCAGTCTATCGCGGGCTTGCAGGTTTCAAAGCAGGGCTGTGTAAATGTGGGTAAAGAGAATGTAGATTCAAGCCAGGTTTGCTGGGAGGTTCTTTGAGGTTTGTAAATGTAGGCCAAATATTGAGGAGATCAGGGCTGAGGTTTGGGTTGGATGTGGGCCAATGAGTTCATAGTCTGGGATGGAAACAACATAGAATGTGATAGTTTTACGTGGTTTCCATCCAGAACAAGGTAAGACTTCAAACTGCAAACCGCCAGGAGCCAAATCAAAGAAAGGATTTCATAACACCATCCTGGAGCTCGGCAGCCCCTCCCCGCAGAGGGGAGCAGAGTGCCAGCCCTCCAGATCCATGGGCCCCACATCCGGGAGGGCAAGCCTTCTGTTGCTTTTATACCTGGGGAGACTTCAGCCAGAAAACAGGACAGTCCCTCTGGACTTTCACAGTTTACTGAAGATGTTGTCTTTGTTTCCTTCTTCCCTTGCTGGTGTTGCCTGGTTGTCACAGACACATGCTGGAGCGTCTGGCGTCCAGGAGAGGCAAGCTAAGCCAGCCAGCCGAGGACGAGAGATGCCACCTGACACAGAGGGGCTGCCTGCTTTCAGGTGGGGCTTTGCAATCTAAATCAGTGGTCTATAAGCATTCTTTATGCAAAGCCACTATTGATGAAATATTTTTAAGCATTCTGTGAATTTATGAAATTATTTATAAATTTGTGAACATTCTGTGGTACAGATGTATTTTGTATGCTGTATATTTTAA
>NW_007738405.1:38316-41902 GCF_000696425.1 Galeopterus variegatus | reverse complement strand
GAAGTTTTCCCACCCTTGAAAAAGGTCAAAGAAAGGGTCTTTCTGTCTTTCTATCCCCAGATGTTGCTATGGGAAGTCATGTTGGCAGGATCTGCTGAGCCATCCTACAACTGTGAGGGGACCAACTCGAGAGGAAAGTGAAGAATGCCTGGGTTGCTGGTGAGGCTGCAGAGATACTTCACGAAAAAAAGAAATGGTCTTATGAGCTTTTGTTGTGTGAAATAACAATTTCTCCTTTTTAAAAGCCCTCAGAAGTAGGTCTTCTATTATTTGTGACCAAAATTCATCTAACTGAGGGGGTGGGGGAAGTGGGGGGTTGTTCAATTAGTATAAAGTTATAATTATGCCAGATGAATTAGTTCTAGAGACCCAGTGTATGTCATAGTGCCTATGATAACAATAGTCTATTCCCTTAATTGTGGTGATGATTTCATGGGTATATGCATAAGTCCACACTTGTTAAATTGTATAAATTAAATATGTTCAGTTTTTTGTATATCAACAATACTTCAATAAAGCTGTTAAAAAATAACCCACACTGGTGGGCCTGGCCAGTTAGCTCAGTTGGTCAGAGCGCAGTGTTCTAACACCAGGGTCAAGGTTTTGGATCCCTTTACCAGCCAGCCAAAAAGAGAATAACCTTGATTTACATAAAAAAGAATAACACTAACTGATGTATTTGCCATCAAAATAATATGAAAAACTACAAGATGTGGGATAAACCTGAGTTAGGAAGTTTTTAAACTAGGATCTCTAAAAGGAACAGCTTCATCTATACAAAACAATCACTCATTGTGGTAAGTGTGGGGCAGCCTTAATGGTTTAATTACCCCTGAAAAACAATTTCAAGGCATGGGTAGCTTTTTTTCATTAAATCTAGGACTGGTTAGTGTTATTCTCAAAGAAAACTCATCAGTTTCCTACTTAAATCTTCTTGTTGACCTTCCACTGCTGTCAGGATAAATGTTCTCTCTGTGTAATGGAGATGCAAAAAAGATTACTTAGTGCAACGTGAATGCAATGAGAAGCCCAAAGGGTCTGCACCTCAGCAACTCCTCTGTTAGGAGGAGAAAACTGGGTACAGCCCCGATTCAAAGTTACCTTCCGCTTTTGTTGCAAAGACAAGGAAGTTTCACAAGAAAAATCAGTTGATCCAATCATTTCAAAAGGACACAAAGACATGGGCAACGTAACAAAAGTTACCTATGGCTACGTATAGCTTAAACAATGGAAACTAGTAACATCATTTAGATTAACAACATGACATTCCAAAGTACAATTTGTGAAAAGCTAAGTTGATCAAACTGTGATCATTATCTAATCTAAAACATAAGCTCTCCTCAAATGATTTAAGCAAAAGTTACATTTTTATGATTAAATCTAAGTATAACTGTCTCTAAAGTTTCCACCAACAAACAGCTTGCCCTCAGCAAACATTTTTTTCATATTTTTCCCTACAGCAATTCTTTAAAATCTAACAGGATTGGTATGACAACCACCTGTTGACTCTAAACTCATTAAAGTATACAATCCCATACCTAAGCAGTGATTAGAGTTGATTAGATGGGCCGTTGCCCCCTAACCAAGGACTTTTGTTCCATCCATGCATTACCTAAAAATCCTATACTAAAAATCAAATGAGAATCAATATTTTTAACCCTCTACAGATAAATATCGATATTCTTGATAAAGTTTGCAGGGCCTTCCATAAGCTTGCTTCTACCTACCCCTTCAGGTGCATTTTAAACACACTGAGCCCTTGTGCAGGTGCTCCTCAGCTTACGATGGGCTTACATCATGATAAACCATCACAAGTTGAAAATATCTTGTCAAAAATGAATGTATATACCTAACTTAAACTTAGGCTACCTTAAATGTGCTCAGAACACTGACATTAGCCTGCAGTTGGGCAAAATCATCTAACACAAAGCCAACTGCACAATATAGTGCTGAATAGCTCATGTAACGTACTGCGTACTGCACGGAAGTGAATACAAACGGTCGTGTGGACCCTCGAAGTGTGGTCTCCAACAGTGCACATCACTCGTGCACCTTCGTAAGGCTGGCAAATCTTAAGCTGAACTACCCTAAGCTGGGGACCGTCTGTCCTTCACATTTCACACTCACCAAACGCATGCCTTTGTGCTCCTCTAATGCACACTTTCATGTCTCGTGCCTGTGCCGGGAGCATGCCCCCCATGTCCCCACCTCTGCCTGTGCTCAGGGGATTCTTGCACATCCCTCGGGCTTCAGTTCGGGATGTTTCTTTCAGGTCTCCAGCTTTGCCTATTGTTTGCTTCCATCTTCCCTGTTCTCCTTTGTGAGGATACAAGTCATGCTGTGTCACTGTTACTTTGTGCCTCTCTTCCCTGCTAGTCTGTAAGCTTAACACAGAGCTGTCTATGGCTGCCATCAAGAATACTTTAAAAATAATGGTCATAACATCAATAATATTTAATATTCATTGAGCATTTACCATGTGCCAAGTACTGTTCCAAACACTTTGCATGCCTCTCATTAATCCTCTCTCTCAGTGAGAGGTAGAGATGAGTTTTATCCTTATTTTACAGATGAGGAAACTAAAACACAGAGAAGTTAAGTACCTTGCTTAAGATGGCACAGACAGGAAGTGGTGGAGCCAGGGCATCAGTGAGAAAATATCAATGACTTTTTGAGTGAATGAAATTATAATTCTTCAAGGCAGGTATTTTTATCCTTATTTTACAGAAAAGCAAACTGCAGTGCAGAGGCATGAGCACTATGCAAGTTGACATAAGCAGGAAGAGGCTGCAAAGCTGGCCTAAGAAGTCAGCTGTACCTGGCCAGGGAGCCCCTTCCCCCACCTCACCCTAATAAATGGCTCTGTCTCAGTAAGGACCTGTATGGGCCAAATTTTTAGCATGCATATCATTTTGTTATGCTACTGAGATAGAAGGTGCTCAGTTTCCCTGGGATCAACTTACAGGATACACCTCTGGGTTTCAAGCCATTCCCCAAGCTCTCAGACCCCTCCTCTAGGCCCTATCTTAGAGGAAAGTTACTGTTGCTTGTTAGACATATTTTTGGCACCAACATGGGGCAATTGAGACCCCCCACGGGACAGACTTACACAAATCCAGTGGCTAGGCATGCTCAACAGAGAAGGGTTATATAACCCTGGTAGCTGAGCATGTTCAGTACAGTGGAATTTATCCTTTGAATGACCTTCCACTAGAGATGCTAAAGAACACAGAATGTTCTTGAATATATTCAGTACATGTGATAGAATTTGATCAATAAACATGCTCCAAGAGAGATCAACTGAGCATGTTCAAGACTATGTTACAGGGAACCATACCCTTAGTTGAATATTCACAAGATAGCATGAATATGTATTAGATAGTGAAACTACAAAAGCTGAATCCTGGCAGAAGGTGGGGTTGCTGCTTACTTTCCTGGGGCCAACCTGCACTTCGCCGGCTGAGGTGTGTATGCTTTCTTTTGGTGTCAAACTTACTTTTAGCAGGTGGCTGCTCACTCTCTTGAGCCAGCCTACACTCTGTACTGAACTTTGAAAATGTATTTCTTACTTTTGTGTTAAACTTGG
>NW_007738405.1:36113-37276 GCF_000696425.1 Galeopterus variegatus | reverse complement strand
TTCTCACAAATACATTTCTTTCTATATTTTCGAAAGACTTAAATAATGGCCAGTGGCCATACCTTACTTAGGTTTTTTAAAAATTGTCTGAATTTGTTATGTGTTGAAGATAAAATGCCCGGTTCAGTGATATTACGGTGTTTAACATAGACTGTTTTTCTTTAAAAAATATCTTCCTTCTAAAACATTCCAAAGCAATATCGACCAGAAGTCAATTCAAGTAGATTTATAAACTGAAGTAAATATACATTTGAAACTGCTCAAATATAGATTAAGTAAGTGGAGGCATGTTTGCATTTTTGCTGTTAAGTTCGATTTCTCATAAAAACAAACACTGGGAGTTGATACTCTAAGCTGACATGCTGAGAACTTTATTTCATGCTTGGAAACTTTTCTTTTTGTGTATGTGAGCTCGTACAAATAATTGCATTTAGCTGAATAAATCAAAATAAAATAGCTATTTAAGAATGTCAAATTCTTAATGTCAAGATTGTCCTTAATTTTGAATTCTCATTTTCTGGCAAAAAAAAAAAAAATTAAATTTTTCATTGAAAATGATTTAAATTGAGTATGATTGAAGGAACATAGAAATTTATCAACTGCATAATCTGACATAAAGCTGGACAGTAGAAGAAAAACAAAATTACAAAATAACAAACACTAAAAGTCCTATTTGAAGCCCATTAAATTCTTTAGTGCTCAATAGTTCTCTTTCTTTTAATTCTAGGAAAAGTTTGCACTACCCCAGAAGTTCACAGTAAACAAACTCAGGCCTTTATTATGATATAGGAAAGTCAATAATACATATTTTGGAAGTCCATGAGGTAATTTGGTTGGTTGCTTGTTCTACAACAAGCACTCAGATGTGGAAACTGCAGATCTGGGAGCACGGCTGAAACCAGAGACACTTGTGAGCTTGCTTTCAAGTCTGTGATCCTAGTTAATTAAGACCGAATTTCTTTCTTCTCTTTTTTTTTTTCGGTCTCCCAATAAGAGCCAGCAAATCAAATTTATAATTCCAATGCTGTGGCCTTAGGAAGCTGAACAACTCTAAAGAGCCTCCAAAATTTGATTCAAAGTGTTCTTGACAATGAATATGTTGATGATTAAAGTGTGAAAGGTATGAATGATTTAATGGTAGACATACTAGAAGGTGGGCAGGG
>NW_007738405.1:33449-34037 GCF_000696425.1 Galeopterus variegatus | reverse complement strand
ACCTTGTATCAGCCTTTTAGGCCTAAATTACCCTAGAACCTTCCCCATGGCCAAATATTCCCTGCCCTTAGGACAGAGCAACACGTTCATCCCAGCACACACTTAAGAATCTGCAGTGTGTTGCTCACGTGTGAAGACTCCCCTGCACTCTCCTGCATGCACTTTTGCTTCGCAATAAAGCTCTATGGTTTGAGTATTTTGATAGTCTGTGCCTCTTCTTTTCCTTTTGTTATAAAGTGGTAGCTGCAATGTGGACCCCTCCTGGTCCCATGAAAGATTTTTCTTCATGGTTTGACCAAGAACCTAAAACTGCTGTGTGGAAACAGCAAGAGTGAGATAAAGGTATGGGAAAAAATTGGGGGGTGGGGAGAAAAGTCAAAGTGCTGTTTAGAACTGTTTTAATTAAATAAGAGTTTCTGGAACAAAATCATGGACTGTCTTCAGAAGACAAAATCAAATTCGCATATATTTATTCAGAGTCTTCTGTGAGAAAGGAAGTGGAACCTGGCTGATGAGAGGAGAAAGTGATGCCTAACCATCTCACTACGTGGTGACCTGTGTGAGCTGCGGTCACGGAGGGCAGTGAAC
>NW_007738405.1:23256-33231 GCF_000696425.1 Galeopterus variegatus | reverse complement strand
GTTTTTGAACAGAAAATTAAAACCATGAAAACCACATAAAAACCTACTGCCTGCACAATAGCAGTAACAAAAGTGCGACTGGACCAAGAAAGGCAAAGTTAAGGGGAAAGTGACCACACTGCGTGTGACCACAAACTTCAGAAACTCAGGGATGCATGACAGGAAGCTGATGCAACCTTGTATCAGCCTTTTAGGCCTAAATTACCCTAGAACCTTCCCCATGGCCAAATATTCCTGCCCTTAGGACAGAGCAACACCTTCATCCCAGCACACACTTAAGAATCTGCCGCGTGTTGCTCACGTGTGAAGACTCCCCCGCACTCTCCAGCATGCACTTTTGCTTTGCAATAAAGCTCTATGGTTTGAGTATTTTGATAGTCTGTGCCTCTTCTTTTCCTTTTGTTATAAAGTGGTAGCTGCAATGTGGACCCCTCTCGGTCCCATGAAAGATTTTTCTTCATGGTTTGACCAAGAACCTAAAACTGCTGTGTGGAAACAGCAAGAGTGAGATAAAGGTATGGGAAAAAATTAGGGGGGAGAAAAGTCAAAGTGCTGTTTAGAACTGTTTTAATTAAATACGAGTTTCTGGAACAAAATCATGGACTGTCTTCCGAAGATAAAACCAAATTCGCATATATTTATTCAGAGTCTTCCGTGAGAAAGGAAGTGGAACCTGGCTGATGAGAGGAGAAAGTCATGCCTAACCATCTCACTACGTGGTGACCTGTGTGAGCTGCAGTCAGGGCGGGCTGGGAACGTCCTGAGCCACCAAACGGGCTGGTCTGCCCTTCTCTGGAATCCGTCTTCCCGAACTTCCTGAACTTTAGTTAACTTGGAGTTTCCGACTTGTAGTCAGAAAACTGCATCTGCAATTGGCCTCTCCCCAAATGTGATCTTAGCTGGATGAAAACCTGACAAGCAGTACATCCAATTTCATCACGGAGCACGTAATTTAAAGTGCTGCGTTTGAGCACTACTTGGCATCAGAAAAATGGTTAAGAACAAATTCCTTGCTGCGAATACTCAGCTATCAGCAGCAATTCATAATCACGTGTCTGCATTCTTAAACGTTCAAGTTGATTAGGAAGGCAAGATTAAGGAAAGCATCGTCTAGTGGATCGTCTGTTCCTCCTTTGGAATTTAGTGACAGATTTGCAGGCTCCACGGTTCCACTGCTGTTGGTTATTTTTGAATGTTTTTCTTACTAAATGCTCAATAGCATTAAAATACTCTCTGGGGAGCCTTTTCTTTTTTTAAAGCATACTCTTATTTCACACAAATTGCCAACTTTTTTACTCTTTCTATTTATTCAAAATTCAAAGGGATAAACAATCAGTCCCCCCAAAATAAGAAAAAAAAAAAAAAAAAAGCAAATCAAAGGATTATCCCCCCAGTGTTTTAACAATGGGTATCAGGAGATTGGTGAAAGCATACATTGTTATTAAATCAAAGTGTAAATAGAAAATAGACACCCAACACATGTATTAATCCACTTTAACAGGAGAAGGGAGATAAACAGAAAACTAGACCAATTTATTTGATTTATAATTTTAAATACTTTATACTATTACTTGCTAGAGTTAAACAGTATGGGATTCAAAACTATTTAAATCTCCCCAGAGGCATTCTTTTGCAATAAAAGCACACTTCTGGAGTTCTTTTTAACAGGATATTTTCCTTTTAAGTTAATGCAATCGAAGAAATTTTTAAAATCCCACTTTCTTCCGTGGCAGTGCTTTACTCATTTACCCTGGAAGCTTCTCGTCTTCCTGCTGGGCTACCTCTCATGGTGATCAGCCAACCCACCGTTCTCTCTCTGCCCGCACTGCCCCCAACCCCATTTCCATCTCTGTTCTCCACTCTCATCCATTGGTTTCTGGGACCCTTTTCCTTGATATTATCTTTATGGTAACTCCTTCCAAGTTTCCTTTATTAGTTTTCCTTCTTTAGTTCCACATTTATTTATACACGTTTCTGTCTTTGGTTGTCCCGGGCCCTCTCCCGTGGAAGCCTATCTTCTGCACTATGTTGGCTGTCACCTCTCAAGTGTGACTCCCCAAATCCTGGCTCCAGGCCCCATTGCTTGGCTCCAACTCATTCCCAGCTGCCCAACAAAAATCTCCAGCCAGATGCCATGGGGACCTTGACCTAGGGTGTCCACGATGGTGCTTGTGACTGCCAGAAAGAAGGGGCTCCTGCTTTCCTGTGCCTCTTTTTTTTTTCCTTTTTGTCTTTTTATCCTGACCGGCAACGGATTGCAACCCTCAGTGTCGCGCCCGTACCGGACCGGGACCGGCAACGGGATCGCAACCCTCAGTGTTGCTCCCGCACCTCACTCAGCCAGTGAGCGGGAACCGGTCTGTACGTGGGATCCGAATCCTCAGCGGGAGCACCACCGCACTCCCAAGTGGCGCACTGTAGCAGTGCGCCACCGGGCAGGCCCCTCCTGTGCCTCTTTTCTCAACGAGATGCACCAGTCTCCCAGTTGCTTCTCCTAAAAATTTAGTCTTTTTAAAATTCCTCTCTCCCTTCATTTCACTATCCAGTTACTGATTTCTATGGTTGCTTTCTCCAGGTCACACTCCTGGTTTCCTCTTGCTGTTTGATCCCCATGGAATAGCTGTGGACCAGGCCTTCCGCTCACCCCTACAGCTCACAGTGGCCTCCTTCTTGTCCACACCCCCTGCCTCTGCCCACTCCCATGCTGGGCCATCCCGGGAGCATCAGAGCCTGTTCCCAGACACACATCCAAACATATCACCCTCCTTTCATCAACCTCTAAAGCCATGAAGAATAAATCTCAGTGCAGCCTCGTAGCCGAGACCTGCCTTAATATTGTGCCGAACTAACTTTTCTGCCTCATGTCCTTGTGCACGTCACTCCTCTACGGACATGAGCTTTTCTGAGCATCTGAGCCCAGCTCCTCTGGTCGTGTGCTTTGCTGTTCAGCCTCTTGGACACTATTCCAGCTGCGTCCTCTGTTTGCTGTGCACTTCACTTCCCACTCTGTGTGTCCCTGGGAATGGCACCAGTCTTCATGAGCCACTCTACACCTCACCTTCCCAACAGCTACCCCCACCATTCATTCTCCAACCCCCTGCCCACGTCCAAGTGAAATGCTGAAGTTATTCTTTCCCCAGCCATGCCCAGTGGCCCCACAGTTCTACCTTCATTCTGCCCTTCACACTCTTGTGCAATTAGAGCAGGTCCTCCATCAACCCCTTAAAATCTACAAATTCGACTCAGAGTATGTTGTCACTATAACATTAGAATAGTCCCCTCTTTTTCTTTTTCTTTCTTTTTTTTCATTACCTTTTTAGAGCTCACAATCTTCCTCTAACCTCCTTCCTACCACTATCTTGTCCTCCTAACCCTGGTACCAACAAGATAAGTTTAGGGGAAATAGCTTTGCAGCCATACAGAACTTCTGTGTTACAGATGTGAGGTAAATGTCTGCTGAATTGGCTTTAATTATATGAACACAATTTAGTGTTGAATAATTTGGGGGGGTTATGCAGACATTAATAGTTAAATGAATCTGGGCTATGAAGTCAGACAGTCTTAAGCGGAGTTTATGGTCTGTTACTTACTCACTGTGTAATGTAACAACTCTGACTTCAGTTTCATTATCTACAAAACCTGATAAAAATACATATTTGTTGTGAAGATTACTAAGATGACCGCTAGCCATATACAATCTTTACCCCTTCCCTGGATTTTTGATGTGTCTCATGCATTTAACTGCTTGACATAAGAGGGTGCATCAGAATGTTCATGGAAAAATAGAATTGAAAGATAATATCAATCTTCCCATGAACTTTTTGAAGTACTCTCATATATGTTCATTAATTTAATCTTCAAAGAAATAAAAGATCCCCTAAGGTAGGTGTTTTATTATAATGTCCAGTTTAAAAGTGAGGAAAGTGAGGCACAGTGATATTAGCAGTTCAGCTTGTGAGTCACAGAGCTGACGACTGTCCTCAGAGCCTGTGCCATTAGCTACATTTTCCTGCCTTTCTATTATCAAATAAATCAATGTATGTAAGGACATACACGTATAACCCTTGACAATAGAAGGTATTTAATAAACAGCAGCAAGTATTATTATTGCTCTAAGCCTCGGATTTACTCAACCACAGCAATCTTTCAAACATGGAGACACTTATTTAGCAAGAGTTTAGTAAAATCTCTTCAATTTTTGAAAACAAATATATTTTCAGGGCAGAAGATCCACATGGTAAAGGAAGGAAGTGAGAATAGGTGTCAAATGTCCCCTTAACCAGCTGTTATTGTATTTTCTCCATTTTCAGAATCAAGCCCAGTTTTTAGTCTCTGAGTTTAGTGGTTGGGAAGTACAGACTGCACGTCAGGGTGTGGCCTTGCCTCACTGCAGTGACTTCCAGGAGCTCTGTGCCTTTTCACCTTGTATCTGCAAACAAGTGCTCCCTAAGTATTTGTTGAAGTGAATGAATGGCCCTTGATACAAATGCAACAGCATGTGTATTGTTGCAAGAGGAGTAGGGAGTAAATTAAGAAGCAAGTGACCAGCAGAGGAGAAGATGAGCTTTGTCTAGTGTAGCCCAGGCAAGGGTTATTGCCGAGGGAATAACTAATCTAGTAATCACAATGATAATTGTACTGTGGGTTTGTGTAGTTACTTATTTTTTCAGAGTATTCTAACAACTGTTAGTATATTTCTTTAAAATGTTATTTCATTTCAACCTAAAAATGATGCTCTGTATTTTATGGGGTAGTAATTATTCCACTCACTAAAAGATGGAAAAAGCAATGCTCAGAGATACTAAGTACCTTATTTTTGGTCACGCAGGTAATAATTCAGTCTTGGGAACCCAAGAGCTCTTCTCTTATTCCAAACCAGTAGGCTGTTTGTGGTTCTTGGAGGTTGAAAGGTTTGCTAATGTCACGATTTGGAGTATATTCCCTGCCATTCAGAACACACCTCTGTGCTTTTGTTAGTTCAGCAGATATTTACGGAGCACTGCCTCTTCACTAAGGGTTCTGAGCTCTTTCAGGGCTGGGAATACAGAAAAGAATAAAACAGGTAAAAGTCCTTACCCTTTTTATAAGGCAGGACAGAATAAGGACACGCTCCAAGAAGACTACTCATGAATATTCAGACTGGATTGGCATTAGCTACCTCCTTGTTTTGCAGTTAATGAACCTATAATGAGCCAATGACAGCTTATCCACTCTGCCAGTCAGCATGCTACACCTGGAACTTTGCTGTTTTTGGAAAGAAACCTAAAACCATAATAACTGCAGTGCATGCATTAGGAGGAACAAAAATGCAGAGTAGACAAAGAAGGGCAAAGTTAAGAGAAAAGTGACCACATTGCACATGACCAAAAACTTCAGAAACTCAGGGACACATGGTAGGAAGCAGATACAACCTTGTTTCAGCCTTTTAGGTCTTAATTACCCTAGATCCTTCCCCACAACCAAATATTTCTTCCCTTAGTTAGGATAGAGAAACACCCCCCACCCAGAACAACATATAAACCCTCCCCTTAAGAATCCACAGTGCATACCTCACTCACAAGGATGCCTGCACACCCTTCTGTGCATGCTTTCTCTTTGTAATTAAGTCCTGTTGTTTGAGTGTTCAGTCAGTCTGTCTGCCCCTCTTCCTTTTCTTCTGCTGAGAGGGCACTCACTGGGTTGTGGACTTCACTCAGTCCTGTGAAAGATTCTCCTTCATGGTTTGGCCAAGAACCTAAAAACCACTGTCTGGTATCTTTTGTGCTTATCTTCTCCTGGGGGCAAATAGACAGTAAACATTGTTGCTTAATAGCTAATGTCTTGAGTTTGATTTTAGCATCTAAGCAACTAATTCCTTTCTATGCTATTAGGAAGGCAGGATAAAGTCAGTAAATAGTAATATCATACTCCACTCATTATTTATGTATTCCATTCTTATCATTAATTTCCCTCCCCCACTACTTAACTCTAAAATAATAGTTAATTGATATGGCTGAGAAGTTTAATGAGGGAAGCTGAAGAGAAAAAATAAAAGCATTGGTAGAATAGCTGAAATACCCATGGCCAGCAATGCTGATTGTGAATTGTTCCTTCCTTTGGTTGGGACTGAGTCAATCAATAAAGCAGCTCCGGTAGGTCTACAGAAAAGGGAAGATCCTCCATTCCTTCTTTTCTAGCTAAAAATTCCATAACCCTAAAGTAAAAAAATTACAAAAGATAATCCTGAATAAATATTTCCTTCTCGGAATTCTGGTCAAGACAGGGTTTATTGGGGGCAGGGACTTATGGACTGCAGACTGTTTATTGTGATGCTTGGCAAAGGCCATCCTCCATCTGTCTAGGGATGGTACATATTGGCAATGGCTGGAAGCAGTGTGCCATGAATAATGCATCTGGTAATTTTGCTTCCCATCCAGGCCTGTTTTAATGCACATATATCCAAACCAATTGCCAAGACCTCTAAACTGACATTTAGAGGTGTTAGCTTATCACTGAACATTGTGTAAATGCATGTAAAGATTGTCACCAGGATATTTACATTCACTCCCCTTTAACAAACTGCACAAGTCTCAGTTCATGCAACTACAGCTACTGCTTCTAAAAGGCTGAAGGGGATAAGGCAGCTGTGGTGCTTAGTGACTGGTGTAACTGATATGTTATTCTAGTGTCTAAATCCAGGGACTCAGCAGCCTTCCTGCTGGGCGATTGCAGAGAACAAAGAAGCAACACGATCACTTCGAAAAAATCCCAAACACTTAGAATGCTTTCAGTGTCAGACAGTACTCTCTGATGAGAGTTAAATTATTAAAATAACAGGAGTTCTGGGAAGGACTGACCTGTGTTTGCAGGATGATTTGGCTGGGGTCTAAAAACTTTCATTGAGAACAAGTTTATTTTGTGAGTGTGTCCAGGGACCAGGGATTATAACGGAGATAAATGGTATGAATGAACATAGGTAAACAGTTTAGGGTAACATGTGAGCCAACTTAAAAAATGATGGAGTCTAAAAGGAAAGCAGGGAGTAGTGGTTGCCCTTCCTCCTTTCCCTGGGATGCCAGCTGAGGATTGCAAATCTGGTACTTCTTTCCGAGAGCATCGTCTCTCATTTTGCTGTAGCACAGAATTGAATTTATTTAGCTCAGTTAGAGTTAATTCTGCAGTAGAAAATTTGCCAAGTACACGGGGGACTTCAAAAAGTTTATGGAAAATGGAATTAAAAGATAAAAATAATATATATATATATAAATTTATTTCTCAATGTAAGCTCTGTCAAGTCCAAGACACTTTTGTAAGTGATAACAGCCATTTAGTCCATCTCTAAAGAACTGATGGTCCTGGAAATCTAACCATTTCAATACAGTCTTTTTTACACTATTAACTGAAGAAAAATGAGTGTCCTTTGAAGATTTTTTAAAATTAGAAAACTAAAAGAAGTCAGAAGGAGCCAAATCAGGACTATAAGGTGGATGCCTAATGATTTCCCATCAAATCTCTTACAAAATTGCCCTTGTTTCCTGAAAGGGATGAGCAGGAGCATTGTGGTGGTGGAGAAGGACTCTCTGATGAAGCTTTCCTGGGTGTTTTTCTGCTAAAGCTTTGGCTGACTTTCTTAAAATACTCTCCTAATAAGCAGATGTTATTGTTCTTTGGCCCTCCAGAAAGTCAACAAGCAAAATGCCTTGAGCATCCCAGACAACTGTTGCCATGACTTTTGCTCTTGACTGGTCCACTCTTGCTTTGACTGGACCACTTCGACCTCTTGGTAGCCATGGCTTTGATTGTAGTTTGTCTTCAGGATTGTACTGGTAAAGCCATATTTCATCTCCTGTTACAATTCTCCCAAGAAATACTTCAGGATCTTGGTTCCACTTGTTTGACATCTCCATTGAAAGCTCTGCTCTTGTCTGCAGCGGATCTGGGCACAACAGTTTTGGTGCCCATCGAGTGAAAAGTTTGTTCAACAATTTTTCAGTCAGAATTGTGTAAGCTGAACCAATTGAGATGTCTATGGTGCTGGCTAGTAATTGTCAATCTTCAATTAGGGCATGAACAGGTTTAATTTTTTCCTTGCAAATTGATGTAGATGGTCTACCAGCTCAGACTTCATCTTCAACGTTATCTTGTCCCTTCTTAAAATGAGTTATCCATTTGTAAACTGCTGATCTGTTTGGAGCACCATTCCCCTAAACTTTTCACAAAGCATCAATGACTTCACTGTTTTTCCACCCAAGGTTCACCATAAATTGATGTTTGTTTTTGCTTCAATTTTAGCAGAATTCGTGTTGCTCCGATAGGGGCTCTTTTCAAACTGATGTGTTATCCTTCTTAGTGCCTCAAACTAGATCTTGTTCAGACATGTTATAACAAGTTAGTATGAGTTTATTTTGGTGCATAAATTTTTTGACATCCATACGTAGTTTTTTTCATAATATGCATTTTCCATGAACTCTTTGAAGACCCCTTGTATTTGTGGTGACTTCCGCATATCCCTCCTGGGTCCTTCTTGGAATTTCCCTCCTGTCTTTGGTTTGTCATCCCAGCCCAAGCACCATCTGTTGCTTTGTGCATTTCTCACAATGACTTGAAGTATTAAGAAAATTCTATCATCAAAATTACCTTAATTATGTTTCATACACTTTGGTTATTAAGAGCAGGGACAGTGATAGTTTTCTTTCCTATTTGTTTTTCCATCAGATTCTCAATCTGCAGGCTTTATTCCTCAAGACTAATCAAATCTTTGCTGCACCAACTGTTTAAAAAATGAGGATGGTTACAAAATGTGACAGGAATGGTCTCTCTATGGCATGGTCTTCACACAGCAGCCTTAGTGACCCTTTTAAAACCCAAGTCATATAATCTTACTCTTCTGCTTAAAACTACTGATGTCCAACAGTAAGAGGTTAACAACAACAACTAATACTAAAATAGAAAAATTATAAAAATACTTACAATGGTGCACAGTTTAAAGTTGATGAAGTGTTTACTTCTGGAATTTTCCATTTATTATTTTTGGACCATGGTTGACCACTGGTAACTGAAACTGCGGAGAGCGAAGCTGTGGACGGGGCGCTGCTGCGTGTGCCAGGCACACTGTCACCTCCTGGGGCCTTTGCATTTGCTTTTCCTGCTCCTGTAATTCTCTTCCCCACATGTGGCCGCTGTCTACTCCCCTGTTCCCAGTCTGTTCCCCTTCCTGTTCTCTCCCTAGTGCCCAAACAGTGCCTCACACGTCATATGTGATTAATAAATATTTATGAATGAATGATTTTGCTCAGTGGAATACAAAAGGAAGAAAGAAAAAAAAAAGGAAGGAAGAAAGAAATGTTTGTTTGGTTGTTCAATTTGGCCTAAAGCTACCTGATATTTTTCAGTTAATAAACTGTTTCTGGTTTCCGTTTTGCATATTATTTCCACAGTAGATTTATGCATTTCCAGAATGGAACAATGTAAAACCAATTGATATTGCCTGTGACAATTGTTTTCCAATCTGGAAGCACAGCTTTCAAGAAAACAATACAAGTTCTGTGTGGAATGGCTCGTTGGCTCTTCACAAGGTGGGGGTGGAGAGTGGTTCCTCTGTGGTTTTGGCTGGGACTGCTGGGAGCCACAAGGCCATGCTCAGGAAAGCAGGCTTGCCCAGGACCTCTCCTGAGGGAGGCCTGAAGCCAGATGCACTTCCCTAGGTGATTATTCAACCACTTATGAACAGCCCCATGATCCGTCCCCTAGAGTGAGGGCTGCCTTGTCTTAAAACAGGTATTGGAAATCAAGCCACAGGGCTGGTTGAGCCCTAGCTCTCCACATAGGCAGGGACATCTGTGGGGGACACTCCAGAGTGGCGCCGTGGGAGGGGCAGCTGCATTACACAGACTTCCGAAACACGCCTTTGAGGGAAGCAGCAGTCTCCTCGGCATCCTCTGCAGCAAAGTAAATAAGTAAATAAAATAACAGCAGTAATTGCCGTGACAAATTGAT
>NW_007738405.1:17172-22875 GCF_000696425.1 Galeopterus variegatus | reverse complement strand
GACCACTGGTAACTGAAACTGCGGAGAGCGAAGCTGTGGCCGGGGCGCTGCTGCGTGTGCCAGGCACACTCTCACCTCCTGGGGCCTCCTCATTTGCTTTTCCTGCTCCTGTAATTCTCTTCCCCACATGTGGCCACTGTCTACTCCCCTGTTCCCAGTCTGTTCCCCTTCCTGTTCTCTCCCTAGCGCCCAAACAGTGCCTCGCACATCATATGTGACTAATAAATATTTATGAATGAATGAGTGAATGAATGATTTTGATCACTGGGATACAAAAGGAAGAAAAAAAAAAAAGGAAGGAAGAAAGAAATGTTTGTTCGGTTGTTCAATTTAGCCTAAAGCTACCTGATATTTTTCAGTTAATAAACTGTTTCTGGTTTCCGTTTTGCATATTATTCCCACTTTGGATTTATGCATTTCCAGAATGGAACAATGTAAAATCAATTGATATTGCCTGTGACAATTGTTTTCAAATCTGGAAGCACAGCTTTCAAGAAAACAATACAAGTTCTGTGTGGAATGGCTCGTTGGCTCTTCACGAGGTGGGGGTGGAGAGTGGCTCCTCTGTGGTTTTGGCTGGGACTGCTGGGAGCCACAAGGCCATGCTCAGGAAAGCAGGCTTGCCTAGGACCTTCTCTTGAGGGAAGCCTGAAGCCAGATGCACTTCCCTAGGTGATTATTCAACCACTTATGAACAGCCCCATGATCAGTCCCCTAGAGTGAGGGCTGCCTTGTCTTAAAACAGGTATTGGAAACCAACCACAGGGCTGGTTGAGCCCTAGCTCTCCACATAGGCAGGGACATCTGTGGGGGACACTCCAGAGTGGCGCCGTGGGAGGGGCAGCTGCATTACACAGACTTCCGAAACACGCCTTTGAGGGAAACAGCAGTCTCCTCGGCATCCTCTGCAGCAAAGTAAATAAGTAAATAAAATAACAGCAGTGATTGCCATGACAAATTGATTAAGAAGGAACACGCACAAAAGGATACTGCTCCTCCTTCTTTCAAAAGAACAATGAAATATTAAAATGGATGTGGAGAAGAACTGAGTTGAGAGTTTGGAGATGTGCAGTTAGAAAGTTGGAAGGGACTCACAGCAGTGAAGACATAGGAACAGAAGCAGCTGTTTGGAAACCAGGTTTTTGATGTTTCATATTGAAAGAGCAAAATGAAAAATCTTCCAGTGCATGCTCCGCTTCTAATTAGTGTTAGGCTTTCTCAAGAGTACTACCAGTTAATGGGGCCGGCCCGGTGGCGCACTGCTATAGTGCGCTGCTTGGGAGCGCAGCGGCGCTCCCACCGAGGGTTCGGATCCCACATACAGACCGGCCGCTCACTGGCTGAGCGAGGTGCGGGCGCAACACTGAGGGTTGCGATCCCGTTGCTGGTCCCGGTCTGGTACGGGCATGACACTGAGGGTTGCGATCTGTTGCCGGTCACAAAAAAAGACAAAAAGGAAAAAAAAAAAAAAAGAAGAGTACTACCAGTTAATCGTAAATGGAAAGGAGCCTTCCATTCTAGATTTCCTCTCTGTGAGATCTTACCTCTCTGTTGATGTCCTGCTGTTTCTTGTTACCTCTCTACTTTGTAGGAATCAAATTCCCATCTAACTGCAGTTGAAATGCCCATCCCTTTGTGTTTCTTTCTTTACTTGTCAGATTCTATCTCCAATTACTCGCTTGCATCATTTCAGTGCATGTTAATTTTTCTCTTTAAGTTCCAAGGTATAGCATACATCTACCACGTTATGTTATTGCAGAGGATTATTTTTGCTTTTATTTCATTTCTGAAAGTTTAAAGAGGAAGGTGGACTTAGAGTTATATGCATTTGTATATTGCCTCAGGGATGCTGTTGCAGGTAAGATAGTCAATATGTCAAAATGAGTGGGTATGAGAGAGGAGGAGGATTTGGGAGAGCAGAAGAAAGCATGGCAGGCATGACTTGAGATGAACAATTTAGGTTAGGACACTGACAGTGGGCAGGAAGCCTGGGCTTAATGTTTGGTACCAGTGTAAGAGAGGGCAGCAGCATGACGGCTGCAAGGTCTTACCCCAACCTTGACTGGGTATCTACTGAGCCTCTTGGCTGGCAACAGAAGTATATGCACTGGTGACATGTTCCAGATGCCACTGGGGGGTATAGCAATAGACACGGCCTTCTGTGTCCACAGGAGAGGGAGACAGAATTCTTATAGGTCTCTGAGAATTGGAACAGGGGTGATTCTGGCTCGGAATGGAAAGGCCTGCATCTGCCCAACTGGGAGACATGAAGGGCAAAGACTGGCATGCAGCAGGGAGAACAGAGTAAAGGAAGGCTGGCAGAAGAGGTGGAAGGCGCTAAAGAGAAGCTTTCTAACTCTCAGTTTTACCCCTTGTTGGCTCTATGCGTGAGATAATGCTTAAAGATGATAAAGTACTACCCCCTGTCAGTTCTGCTTCAAAGGAGCTACTGTCCTACCCTTGGAACAATTGTCTGTGCTGGTCCTGTCCAAAGCAATGGTTCAAGTGTACTAGGAAAGGCATACATTGACAAGCTACACACGTGCTTTAAGAAGGGCTTTTCAAAACATTTCCAAAGCTGTAAATCTCAATATTTCGAAAGCAATCTTAATATTGTAATTATGGATCAGCATTAAAAAACCTGTGACACTGAAAAATTCAGTATTTCAAAAGGTCTTTTTACAGTGTAGTGAAAGATCTGAATGGAAAAAAAATAAACAACCCAGCAAACTATGATTCACTGAGGTCATATCATCATTAACCATAAGAAATAAACGCTCCCCCATGATTTGTGCATCTGAACTCACGAGTATGTAGTCAACCACGCTTCCTTGTGATTCTTCCATCCCCAGAAGCGCCTCTCGCACTTGGGTTGATCTGCACTCTGGCTTCTTTGTAAGTATCCTTTCAGTTTGGACTGGGGGTGTTCTGACGGAGCAGTTACTGGACTCACCCTCACCCCCACCACCAGCCAGTGACCACTGTAGAATGGAAGGGTGACTCTCGGGCAGTGGTGCCTCCTTCCAGACCCCTTTTTATCCTGACCACTATTCGTGATTAAATTGCTTTATCTTAAAACCCATTGAATTACTTTTAAATAGACACCTCAGTTGAAATAACTTTTTCATCATAGAGTTGATGATGTCGCATTTTGACATGGTATAACTATTTATGTGAAAGCTGTCAGACTTAAAGTCACATGTCAAAGTCTTATAAAAATAAATACATAGCCCGGAGACTGAGAAGGAAGGGTCTGCATGCAAGCATGTGCATGATAAGAACTATTTCAAAGACTCTTTTGCACATATTCCTGTAACAAAAACTTTTGCCAAGGACTTTTCAAACTTCAACTTGTGCCATGAGTCACAAGGAGAGCTAGCCAGATGTACAAGAACACTTGCCCAACACTGTCTCCATTAATGAACAGGTGTCAGCCCCTGTAACCAATCCTCTCTTTGGTCCAAATCAAATTATGTGTACTTTTCTCTTTTGTTTTTAAAACCCTTTGTCTTCCTTTACCTCCCTAAGTATGCACATAGTTTACAATGGCACGTGATGCCCATTGCAATGTTCTATTTCCAGTGTAATTTGTTATTCTTCGAGAGAGCCTTTCTCTATTACTTAGGCCAACACCTATCTCCTTCTAAGTTAGCAACAGGATTGTTTAAATCTAAACCCCATTTCTTAAAACCATATACTCTGAAGTCATTACAATGCATAATCTCCCTCAGGTGCTGTGGTCAGCTGAGCTGCATTTCTGGATGCGTGTGGACACTTCCTAGACATGTGTCATTGATCAGGTTTCCATGTTCTTTCTTGAGACATGATACTATGGCACCTGGAAATCTACTTTGAGTTTATCACTGGAAATAGCAACTGGAATCAAATGATTCAACAAGGAAGAATAATCTCCTGTGTTTGTTATCAAACACACAAAATTTATGTTCACTCTGGCATTTAAAAAATTAGAGAGTATAACCCAAATATCAATATGGAAAGGATCAAATAAGTACTAAAACCTTGTCATTTTGTATGAAACATTAACATTTATTCTGATGTCCTGAAGACATGGCAGCACATTTTATTCTAAGACTCACAGCCATCGCCCACTGTCCGTATTTCACTCTTGCTCTCCCCCGTTTCAGTCGGAATTAGGGGAGCAGCCATTTCCCAAGTCTCCAAATGCCAGGAATGCTCAGGAAAATCTTAGAGTATTTCAGTGAAATGGATCCAGTTGGTGGAAGATGATGCCCACTTTTCCTCATTTTACCATTGTGGTTAGGCATGTAGTTGTCGAGGAAATAAAGAAAGAAGGCTCGGAGTGAAGGAAAAGCTGAAAAACATTCATTTGGTGAGCACTTTGTTTCCTTTGTTCGATTCCATGGATGACACAAATTAATTTTCCTCCAGAAAACAGTTTTTCTAGCACAGACTCAAACTTCACCCTTGACATTTCTAATTTGGGGGGTAGGAGGTAGACAAGGTTGGAAGGCATAGCCTGTAATGTGATAATATCCAGGAAGGTGAGCACAATGCTTGTGTGTCATTGACCGCTGACATCTGTCTGGCTAACATCACAAAACTTGTTGTTTTTCTGATTGATTTTTTTTTATAACAAAGTGAACAGACTTTTAATCAGAAGAATAAATACTTATAATAAATTTAGCTTATATGATAATGAAATAAAATCCACGTGCTTTCAAAATAAATCTAATTTAACATGGCCCAAGACTACAGACCATTTATAAGGCAGTCCCTTGCTGTAATTGATTTATAAGCTGCTCATATGTGATTCGAAGACACTACGTGTCACTAAGATGGTTAGTATCTATTTTACAAAATGAAATTCACATACAAGGACAGCTATCACAACTCCAGAGAATCCTGTTATCTTCACACTGTCCTTGAAGTCTGTCCTGGGCTACTTATGTCACCTCTTTCTCTCACCCCAGATTCTCTGGGGCTCAACTAGGAGGTAGAGATGGCATCATAAGAGAGGTAGAAATCTGCTGCTGGATATGCTGGATCATGTTTCTGCTAGGAGAATGCCACTGATAAAATGTCTCAAAAGTTAGCTTTTATAAAATGTATTTCTGAAAAGCTGCTCGTGAAGGAGATGTGTGTCTATTTATGCTAATGTTAATATTAAAACACTTTTGAGGGGGACCAGTTTTAATACATATTAGAAATTCATGGGTAGCAGTTTGGGTTGAGGATATTCAGTTTGGAGTTGAGGGTTGTATTAGTCTGTTTCTGTTGCGTATAACAAAGTACTCAGAACTGGGTAATTTATAAGGAAAATGAAATTTATTGCTCACAGTTTCAGAGGCTGGGAAGTCCAAAATCCAGGGAACGCATCTGGTGAAGGTCTTCTTTNCAGGAATGTAGAATAAGTTATAAACATACAGTCATTTCTGTGAGTGCTAATTATTTCATAAAATGTAACTATACAATGTAAATGTAATTAAATTTACTATTTAAATATAGATACAATACATTTAAACATTTCTGGATGGCCTGTGATCAGTGAGAAAGCCATTGGCCAAGGGGCTGTGACACACAGACATCATGACAGGCATGCGCTAGTGCTGGAATATTTGTCTTTTGTTTAATAGCTTAATTTTCACGTCATAGTGTTATTACTTGTTTTCTTTCTGTGTTACAACCCTTCATGGACGACAAGTCAGTCCCCTTTTCTCCCCC
>NW_007738405.1:12434-16962 GCF_000696425.1 Galeopterus variegatus | reverse complement strand
TGGAGTTGAGGGTTGTATTAGTCTGTTTCTGTTGCGTATAACAAAGTACTCGGAACTGGTTAATTTATAAGGAAAATGAAATTTATTGCTCACAGTTTCAGAGGCTGGGAAGTCCAAAATCCAGGGAACGCATCCGGTGAAGGTCTTCTTTGGTGGTGGCTTTAGAGCAATGGAGGGGTCTCACATGGCAGAATATGGTGGAATAGAGACAGAGGGACTCTCACGTGCTCTTCTTTTAAAGCCCTCAGAACCACACGTATAACCACCATCATCAATTCATTCTCTATGGCATGGTCTTCAAAATCCAATCACCTCTTCAAGGTCCCACCTTTCAATTACCATAATAGGATTTCCCACCTTCTTAACAGTCACAGTGGGGATCAAGCTTCTAATATATAAAACTTGGGGGGCATAATTCAATTCACATCAAGTGTACTACTCACTTTTCCAAAAGGAAAGTATTATTCTTTGAGCACATTTATCGATATAATTGTTTTTGGTTTTGGGGGTAGTCCAGGAATGTAGAATAAGTTATAAACATACAGTCATTTCTGTGAGTGCTAAT
Source organism: Galeopterus variegatus (assembly GCF_000696425.1). Classification (NCBI taxonomy): domain Eukaryota; kingdom Metazoa; phylum Chordata; class Mammalia; order Dermoptera; family Cynocephalidae; genus Galeopterus; species Galeopterus variegatus. The sequence continues at coordinate 16,397 of NW_007738405.1, read as the reverse complement.
TATTTCATAACATGTAACTATACAATGTAAATGTAATTAAATTTACTATTTAAAAGTAGATGCAATACATTTAAACATTTCTGGATGGCCTGGGATCAGTGAGAAAGCCATTGGCCAAGGGGCTGTGACACACAGACATCACGACAGGCATGTGCTAGTGCTGGAATATTTGTCTTTTGCATACTAGCTTAATTTTCAAGTCATAGTGTTATCTTGTTTTCTTTCTGTGTTACAACCCTTCATGGACGACAAGTCAGTCCCCTTTTCTCCCCCTAGTTGAGGCAACTGTGCTCAAGTGCTGGAAAGGGACGGTGTTATTATCTCCTTTGCTTAAAGCCATGGCCAGGACATGTTTCTGCTATTTTGTCCTTAGCTGTCTTTTCTTCAAGGTCAAAATAAGGCTATGGCAGCTTTTCTACCCATTGCTCTAAATGAGACCAACATTTCTTAGCTCCCTTTCAGAAGTTTTGCCATCACTCCCCAGCACGACTCTTGGGGTGGGGAATGGCTTCCAAATTCACCCACATGCATGTGATAACCAGCGAACCCCTCCCCACCTGTGGTTTTCATGTACCCTTTCCTGCATTTCGAATTCTCCTCTGAAGCACCTATTGTACTTTTCTGCCTGGAACTTTTTTCAGGCAAAAGAGCTTAAGGTTTAACTGTAGCATCTCACTTCTTAACTAATAATAAAGAAATTGGTGTGCGAACATTTGGTATTGGATGCAGGACAATAAATTGTGTCTGGTACAGATACATTGTCACTTCCCATTACCTATGTTGACTAGTAGCCTTACCTTAAATGTTTCAGAGAAGCTATTGGGGAGTCTCGGTCCCTTCCAATGTCTCTCCAAAAGGCTATATGTCAAGCAAAGGATACCTTTGTTCCACCTGAGGGATGGTGGTAGAGCACAGAATTAGATGTAAAGTCCAGTTTATGACTTTCCCTCAGGGTGAGGGAAGCCTACTGGTCTATGCACATATAAGGAAGAGCTCTCCCTGTAATGAAGAGAACCTCTTCTAAGATGACTCCTGTCTACACTTCTGGAAGACAGACAGACAGGAAGCTAGATGGATAGATGGATAGAAGACAGATAATATAATCCCACCTTTCTAGCACCCCGTTATATACCTTGCTGGCAATTATTTTATTACCACCTTTTTTAACCCCTTCAATTAGGTTGCTCACTTGAAGAGACTTTGCCAGTACTATAATATTATTTTTAAATAAAATAATTGACTTCTTGCAGTATTTTTCCATTAGCAATGATAGTATCAAGATATAAGTCCTCATGAAAAATACTTGATTTTAATTCTCACTCATGAAAAAGATATGTACAAAAAAACAAATTAAAAAAAGAAAGAAGAAAAGATATATCAGATCTCACTGATTCTAAAACACATTTTTTCTCATATTTTGTTATCTCTGAAACCATGAAGTGTCTTAGGTTTGGTGAAACTGTCTATTCCAAGTTAGTCACCGTCAGAAGTATGTTATTCTAGAAAAATGGTTGAATAGTTGCTATACATCTTGAATTTGTAATCATTTTTTTAAAGAATTAAATGGGGATAAAAATTATTCAAAAGCTTCAAATTAGTGTATAGCTATTTGGATAATTGTTTTAGCATTCTCATAAATCTTAGGGATTTCAAATGATTTATAGTTTGAGATGTTTAAATCTGGTTAAATGTAGTATCTGTATTTAGTGTGAATCATGTACAATATAGTTAACACTACTGACCCTGAAGTGCACAGTGAAATCAAGGATGTCCGAAGTCAGGGATTCTTGTAATAATATCTGTCACTGGAAGACCCTCTGGAGCAGTCTGCAAAATCAGGACCTTTCTCAAGATGACAGTGGAATTGCTCTTGTTACATCTCAGATGGGGATGACATAGGTCTCGGGATTTGTTTTACTTCATTGTTTCCTCTCCAATGCAAGGGTTATTTAAAACAAGACTGTTGACATGTAGACTTTTAGAGTAGACCTCAATGAAAGGTCACATCATATGGTGTGGCTCCAATTCAACAGACGTGGCGGGGTGTCCCACGTAGTGGGGAAGCACAAGCTCACATCACAAACTGAAGAGTAGCGGACACATCCACAACGCTACACCGCCTGCCGCTCCTGCCCACCGGACAGGCCAAGCCTGGGACTCTGCTCAGGGGAACTTTCCCCATTACTCGGCTCGTAGGCTTCCCTCCGCTAGGATGCACCTTCTGCCTCTCAGTGTCCCGGTTAAGGCTCAGCTGAGCTTCTGCCTCCTCGGTGAAGCCTGTGCTAAAGCTGGGCAAGAAGTGCTTGTGCCTTCCTCTACTCTCTCAGCATTTTAGCTGCCCTGCTGCTCTGGAACCTGCCATCGTTCATGCTGCACTACCGAGATTTATTCACCAGCCGTGTCCTGTCTATGTACCCCAAGCTCCTTGACAGTTAGAACTATATCTTATAAATAGGTTTTTAATCTGCACAAAAAGCATATATTTGAGAGCATTTTAAGGGGTGCCAACATGCTCTGTAAGGTACAGTCAAAAGACGGTTGCCACCACTGCCACCACCACTGTTGTCATCGTCATCACTGTCATCTTAGGAGCAGCCCACAGTCTGGAGTGAGAGAGCCCGTTCTCCACTCATGCTTAGCCGGAGTGAGAGAGCCCGTTCTCCACTCATGCTTAGCTGCACCTTCCAGCTCAGCCTTTGTCAGTAATAAAGGAAATATTCTAGATCTCCAACTCTCCCTCTTGGTTTAATGTCTCAGTTTTTTTCTGGGCCTGGGCAGGGAAGAGGAGGAAATTTGACCAGGCCACTCAGAGACACATTTGACAGAGCAGTGAGCAGGCCACAGGAAGTTTATTTGTTGGGGAAGAGAAACTTCCTAGGAAAAATCACATTCAAAGGGAAGAGATAATACCAGTACAAAAACAATAAGAAGTGACATTTGTTGAGCACCGACCATGTGCCAGGAGCTAAGAAAGAACTTACATCAGGTTACCTACAGCTCTGAGGAAGCAGGTGGGTTGTCCCGCACAGGTGACGCACAGTGGCCCGGCTGCAGAGCCGTGACCGGGTCAATCTACTTACGGCCGCTGACGGGGGTTCTTGGGTCTGTTCTCAGCGTTTGCTGCGGGTTTTAGGGAGGAAGGTCATGTGAGTAAAAACAGAAGGACTATTTTCATTAAATGTAAGGCAACCCTGCTCGGCCACCTCTGTACCACCGCAGCCTCAAAAAGAAAAGTGGCATTTGCTCCCGATAGACCCCAGCATCCTTTGATTCATCCTAAGGCCTCTGGGCCTCACTAGGGTGCTCAGTGGGTGGCGTTGGTGGCGGGAGCAGGGAGCGGCGACTTGGGGCGGCCTGCGGGGTGCACTGAGCCAGGAAGGGGCGGCGAGGGGGGCGGACCGAGAGCTGGGGGCCGGCGGGAGGACAGGTGACGGGCTGGGTCGCGACAGGGCCAGGGGCGCCGAGGACTTGATGGATTTCCCTGTGCGACGGCCCCGGATATTGTCGTGGGGGCGTCCAGTCTTGCATGGTCAGGTGTGGATAGCCCCCCCCCCCTTGCTTTTCCCTTCCTCTCTTCCTTCCTTTTTTTTTTCTTTAAGAAAAATAAAAGAAAAACAACTCTTCAGATCACCTAAGCTCAGTGACAGGAACAGCTCCAGGCATCTAACGGGGCCCCATGCTTCACGTGCTCTCTCCTAATACTGCATCATCGGAAAGGAAGGCAAGAAGGCCGGTTTCCCAGCAATGGCGATTGCAAAGCGTGACGTCCCATCTCTCCCGTTTCACGTCCCTCCAGGCTCGCTGACACTGACCTCGTGACAGAGGGGCCAGAGCTCTGAGGGTCGCCGTGCTGCCTGCGGAACACGGGAAGTCATCGCAAAGCCAAGGGCCTCACTGCCTCTTAGTCTCCGGACCCCACATGGAGAATGGCAGGTTCTGCAGATGGGGCTGCCTCTGAGGCTG
>NW_007738405.1:8014-11840 GCF_000696425.1 Galeopterus variegatus | reverse complement strand
GAGAATGGCAGGTTCTGCAGATGGGGCTGCCTCTGAGGCTGGCGCTGGCCCGCGACGGCAGAGGAGCTGCAGGCTGAGACTGACCCCAGCGGGGCTCGGGGCCCGCGCCTGCTGCAGGGCTGGCCTTCTGCAGCCTTGCACCGACCGCCTCGCCCAAGCCCGGAGAGCGCGTTCAGACAGGACACAAAGCCCAGAGGGAGTCAGTCCCGTGCCCGTGGTCCGGCATCTCTCGCGTTTTGGAGTCAGGTGTGCTCAGGTGTGCTCACCTGCCCGCTCACCTGACATTCCAATGCCCACAGACTGAGATACACAGCGATGAACTGCTTCTCTTCTGTGGCATCAAGTGTAACTAAAGAGAAATTAAGTCATATTAAGAGGCAAAAGTTATTACTGTACTGAGAGAAGGGGAAAATGACATTTAATGGAATCAAATACAAATGTAGACATTTGTGTCCCCCAAGTAATCACCGACTTCCAAGTACAGAGTGAGGGATACTCTGTGCAGTAGAAGCTGGTGTGAAAAAGGATTAGAGATTTTAGCTTTATGTCAGAAATGTGAAGTCACCACCCAAAGTTAATGCAAATCCAGGTGATGTTAATTAATAGAGTCATGAAGGCAGAGGTTATATTCCCCTTTAACTATGACCCGGTCAAAACAGAGCATGGAGCTCCAGGAATGGGCTTTTTTGGGTAGCATATTTTTCTTATCACATTGATCTGTTAAAGGTAGATTAGACTGTGGCACTGGAAATCCAGATAAAGAGAAATAAGTGACCAATTCAGAATTTTCTAATGGTGGTATTCTGCAATTGCTTACAGGTACTGTTTACTATTATTATTTGAAGAAACCTTAGGGGGACACCTCCATCCCTCGCTCCACACGAGTGTAGATACCACACCTTCTATAACTCCTTTTGGAGCTTCAGGGACCACTGTAAAAGAGCATTCAAAATACAGTCAAATAATGAACTATATGTCATCGCCAGTGTAACCAATTAATAAAAGAGAGAGGACTTGGGAAGGGGAGAGCAGAAGTGGACTCTTTTCTCATCACTGTCCCTTCACCCCCGTTTTCTGGATGCAATTTCAAGCAATTTTATTACTTTCCAATCACCATTAGGTAAAACCAAAACAGTTTTTGTTTTTCACGTTACTAAGCTTCAGTTCACTGTAATGACAACAGTTCGATCTTCATTCCCTTTACATATCAGGCCTGGCCCAGCCAGGGAAGCCTCGTCCCAGAGAACTGTAAAGGCAGGTGGTGGCTGGCTGCTTGAAGGAGAGGTGGAAACTCAGTAATGGCCGAGCTCAGCAGGAAAGCTCGTGCAAATTCCAGTGTGCAGGTCCAGGCTAAGTCATCTCGAAACTGACTCTACCCAGTGCACTACCTGGAGGATGAGTGGAAAGGAAAGGAAGGAACCACAAGAAACAAGAGTCTGACAAGGAAATCATAAAGAGCCAGCTAAAGAAGGAAAGACATCCGCAAAATGAGAAAACCCAGCAATAGGCTCTCCTGGCTGCTTTTGTCTCACACGTCCCCTCCAACCCCTGTACATCTTCTGTGCTTTACCATGTGAACTATCAATCTTCTGTGATGACCCTAAGTGTAATAAAAATTGTGTTCCTTTACTTGCAAATGACCTATTTGAGAATAATGGAATATATCAACAAAATAAGCCCAGCCTTAACATACAGCATTATTCACCCATGGTTCTGCCGTGGTGACAAAAATTCTGCCCCACCTACCTCTAACTTGGATGGGTAAACTGTGTACAGAGAGGATTTGATGGAAACTTTCAGTCACTGAAAACTATGAGACAAAAGAAACAACTGTTCCAGAAATCACAAACACTGTTATCTCTATTGGCTTTTAGGCACACTTTGCAAAAGAAATCATGAAGTCAGCTTTCTGGGTAAGATAAGAAAAATCTAATTAAGTTTTAGAGAAGATATCCATTGGTCTAGAGATCAAAGGTTAGTATTTCCCAGTGAACTTTATTTGCTTATAATTTTAAGAAAATAATTTCATTTCATAACATTTATTAATTCTCTAGTGATTCAGGCCAGTAATTTCCTAAGGCATGCTCTCTAGCCTGCATATGGGAATGTGTTCTTTGCCCATCATGTGTGTGTGTATTACGGGAACTAGGGTTTGGTATAAGCTAGGTCTACTGAGGAAGATAAAATATAATTAATAATACACCTTGATTATATATGCAGCACACAGAGGCAGACGCCGTTTTGTCTTAGATACATCAATAGCTACTATAAGTACCGGAGATCAATATAAATTTTTATCAGCATCACTTTCTAAAACTTGCCCCCCTCATCTCTATTCAATGACCACTGTGGGAGCTACCATAGGAATATATTAACCCTACCTCCCGGCTATTGTTTATTTGTCCAGGGGCAGACATGAGACCCCATGTGGATTAATAAAAAATCTCACCTTCAGGAATTCTGCAAGAAAATAAAATTCAAATCAGTTTCTGGGTGCCTTCACCTTATGACATGAGGGTGAGGAACAGGTGATGACCAAGCACACCAGGAGGCAGAGGGAGCTGGCTGTGGAGAGGACGAGGGGTCCAGACACACTGAAAGGACACAGAGGAGAGAGTGCTGACGCCAGTTGAGTCTGGTCCCCTTTGAGCCTGAGGCCAAGCACAACCCCGCCCTTGGTCTCTGACATCCCAATACCTTCATCCTGAGCTTTGCTTCATAGTTTGAGGTGAGTTTGTATTATCTGGAAGTCAGAGTCTTAACTGATGCGTGTACTTTAATAAATAAACTAATATGATCTTTTTGATGTCACAGATATTTTTAGACCCAGTAAGCCCAGGTCAGCCGTGGTGGGTGTGTGCTGCCCTGAGACGGAGGAGGAGTCAAACACCACCTGTGACTGTCGCAGTTGGTGTTGTTTTTCCGTTCAGCCCACCATTGGTACTAAATGATCACGCTGAAAAAAATGGAGGATTCCTACATGTTCTCACATGCAAGAAAATTCGTAATTTGAAATTGCCAGAAGCAGGTACGTAGAAGGTGTAGGAGGCAGGCCCCCTTCACAGAGAATGATGAGGGAGGAAAAGAGTTAAATGTAGGAGGCAAGGGAATGCTCTGATATCTCAATGCAAAGTCAGAGCCCAAGAAATACTGAAAGTTTATGATTCTTGGCTAAAGGGTTTCTTGGACCTTATAAGTAAGAATTTTGCAAAATGAGCATATTTGCCAAGAAAGGAACATTTAAAAACCTTATGTAAGACTTCAAATGAGAAGCCCCCAAACAAAAAACAAATTCTTGGCAAGCAAGCGGAGTAAGAGACGTGGGAATGAAGAAAAGTATCAACAATGTAAAAAAAGAGAGGGCGCCACAATCAGACTTCAGCCCAAAGCTGCGGCTTGCAGGGTGTGTGAGCAGAGCAATGCCGGTTTGTTCTGCTGCTTAAGCCCGTCTGTGTGTTACCTACTTCATAGCATGGTAGTTCTGTGGTATGTGGATGTGGGTCCAAAAGCAAAGACTTCACCGATAACCAGAAAGTTTCCCAGGAAATGGGACGTGCACATGTGCTCATGTGCTGTGTGCATGTGCGTGTGCCCGTGTGTGTGTGGGGGAGGGTGGGTTCACACTGGTGATAGCATCGAGGTGTCGAGTTCACTGAAGCTTTCGGTTTGCACTGGATGATGGATACATTTTGCAAATGATTACTTCTGAGAGTTTTCTGGTCAAAGGCAGAATATCCTAGACTTATGTAATACCTCTCCCCAAGTAATCCCATTTGTGCAAAACCCATTCACTCATTTCCTCAATCACTCAATCACCATTCACTGA
>NW_007738405.1:5769-6403 GCF_000696425.1 Galeopterus variegatus | reverse complement strand
TGTGTGTGTGTGTGTGAGGTGTGAGTGCGTGTGTGTGTGTCTGTGTGAATGCATGCATGAGGTGCGTGTGTGAGAAAGAGTAATATTCAGGTCATTGCTCACCTGGTCCATGAGACTGAAGCAGCCTCTGTCAGCACTGATAGCAGAGGGTGGGAGCGAGAAGTTTCCAAAGAGCCACAGGCCTTAGCACAACTGGCTGGAACACTGGGTCCCAAGTGGCAGCACGATAACTAGGCATTGTGGTAGCCATGAGGTCGTGAATCCCTCTCACTATGTTCTAAGAACAAAAGAAAACGCATGGTTTGCACTTCACAGATCACTCTTAATATTTTACAGATGAGAACTTGGAAAAACACAGAGAGGTGCTGACATAATTTACCAGAATTTCATAGTGGTTCTGTGCTGCAGAGTGGAATGTGGACCTGCCTTTGATTTCTTCAGGTAATTTCATCTCAACTGTGCCTCCGCCAAGTTGCTGGAAGAGAGATTATGCTGTAAACAGGGCACAGGGCTTCTTGTTGTGTGCTCAATACACTGCAGCCACCTGATGGTTGTCCCTGTGCCTCCAGCAATTTGTGATCCTAGTGAGCAGCTGTGTCCAATACCCTCAGAGGGTTTTTTGAGACAAAGTTAC
>NW_007738405.1:3488-3754 GCF_000696425.1 Galeopterus variegatus | reverse complement strand
GTTGTGGAATACAGGCAGTTGGATTTGCCAGAATCAACTTCAAGGATGGAATTGAAGCAGTATTTACAGAGGCAGAACCTACCTGGGAAGAAGTGACACAGGATTACTGCAAGAGACCTGGAATCTCCAGTGATAATTGTTGTAGTAAAACCAGTTGAGGTGTGACTCACTAATTAAGCTAAATATTAAGGTTTTGATTTGCATTTTTATCAGAAATATAAAAATGCTCCCATTTTTCAATCAGTTGCATGAATGCTATTTGGACA
>NW_007738405.1:0-499 GCF_000696425.1 Galeopterus variegatus | reverse complement strand
CATAAGGGCTCTACCCTCATTGGTGGGATTAAGGCCATTATAAAAGGGTGAGTGTGCCCCTACCTTTGCCTTTCCACTCTTCAACCACGTGATAACACAGCAAGAAGGCTCTCCAAGATGCCAGTGCATTGGCATTGGGCTTCTCAGGCTTCAGAGCTGTGAGCTAATAAATGTCTATTCTTTGTAAATTACTTAGTCTCTGGTTTTCTGTTACAGCAGCTCAAAATGGACTAAGATGGTACCCTTCCCAGTTTTACACTGAAAAATTATCTAAAAATATGAATTCAATTCAATCCAATTAGCAAGTACAGGGAAGGAAAAAACTTTTTCTTTACCCTCTTAGGTTGCTTTTGTGGGGCCCTGCAGATTAGACTGACAAATGACAGATTTTTATTCAATGTTATTTTTTATGTGACATAGGAGCCTTTCTAGAAAAGGAGTGAAGACCTAAAGAAGTGGATAGGTCTGAAGGCTTATACACTATGTTTAACAAAGAGCA
>NW_007738404.1:32726-44496 GCF_000696425.1 Galeopterus variegatus | reverse complement strand
GATGGTGTAGGGAAAAGGCAATGTCTTGGTCTGTTTTGTGCTGCTACACAGAATACCTGAGACTGGGTAATTTATAAAAAAAAAAAAGAAAAAGAAGAAGAAGTTTATTTGTCTCATGATTCTGGGACAGCTGCATCTGGTGCGGACCTCAGGCTGCTTCTGTTCATGGCAGAAAGTGGCAGGGCAGCTGGTGTGTGCAAAGAGATCAAATGGAGAGAGAAGAAGCAAGAGAGAGAGGGAAGGGAGGCGCCAGGCTCATTTTAACAACCAGCTTTCGGGGAACTGTGAGTGCTCCCCCCTCCACCCAGGGAGGACATTAATCTATTCATGAGGAATCTGCTCCCACGACCCAAATGCCTTTCAACACTGCCACATTGGGGATAAGATTTCAACATGAGCTTTGGAGGGACAAACATGTCCAAACTATACCTGGCAGCGCAGGAAGGGATGTGTGGCAAATGAAAAGCGAGTGTCCATTATGCCAGCTGTCCTTACGACATGCCTTTTATTGTATTTGTAATTCCCTTTGCATGTGTCTTTCTGCATCTCACATGCCAGACTTGAACTCCTCGGGAACGAGGGCAAGTATCTTATGTGTCTTTAGAGCCCACACCTGGCATAGGGCCTGCCTCATGGTGCTCAGTAAGTGTTACTAGTTGTACATAGAGTTGTCTTCTTCTCCCTACACTGAACTTCCAGGTTATTCTTGGTGGAGGAAGGGGAGACAGAGCAGGGGGGACTGTGTCCTTCAAATGGTGCCACATGGCTTCCTAATTCTGAGATACCTTCTTAGGGGCCCCACTGGGAAGGACAGTGTATCATCGGAGCTCTGTGTTGCCCTGTCCTTGCTTTTCTTTGTTTCACAGAAATTGAGATTTCTTATAGAAAATAATTTGAAGAAAGTGTTCTGTGGATTTCTGAAAGTTTGTAAACCACAGAGCTGGGGAAGGGGGTGCCGTGGACTGCTGGTTCTTTGAGCTGTTCCTCACTGAAAGGTTCCATGGTCAAGTGAGTCCGGGAAACTTTGCTCACTCCAGCCCTTCCTTGGAGAGAAGTGAGGCACCTTAGTATATTCAATGCTCTGAGAAGTCCTGCAGCAGAGAAAATCTTGGATTTGTTCAACTCACTTATTCCCAAGATGATTTCATAATAAATTCTCTCATCTGGTAAGTACAAATTAATGCTCGGCAGAACCAGTATTTCATGGAACCCAAATTGAGAATTCCTGGAGGTGTCTAAAGCGGGCCTCTAAGCCCCTTCCAGGCCTGCTATTGTTGGATTCAAATGAGGAGTAGCTGAAGGACCTGGGGATGAGGATCTTGGAAAAGAGAACACACGATTATGGTCTCCAAATTTCTGAAAGGCTGCCATTAGAAGACGTGGCCATTTTGTACCATTGGCCTTAAAACGAAGCCTGCCTTAGAAACCTGAGCTCTCATAATTCACTGGTAAAGGTCTGAATTGGGTCGACTTTTTTTGGACATCATTTTAGCCACAAGTGTCTGAAATCTTAAAAAGTCTATGCATCCTTTGCTCCAGCAATTCCATTTCTAAAACTGTCTGAAGAAAATAATGGTGCAAATGCACAGAGAGAATGAACACGGACGTTCACCAGTGACCCTGAAAGTCATCTTAGTCTCCAGTGTGAAGGACGGGTAGACAAAGTTGTGGAGCACCTGTGCCATGGAAGTGAGTGGCCATTAAGCGCAGGTGACATCGTGAGGGAGGGGCACTATGCAGGTGCAGCAGGAAGCAGGTTACAAGACAGAACAGAATATGAACTTCGTAAGTAGAGTACAATTCCATTTTTGTTAAAATAATATCTGTATTAGTACTTCTCACACTAGTTCGGCTAAAGGACCACTTCATAACTTCTGTCTCAAGTTAATACTTTTGTAAAATATAATAAAAATGTGGTGGCAATGTCAAATTGCTGTAGAAGTTTCTAGATGTTTACTGTCATTTTCCATACTTATCTCTTTGTGCATCGCAGTTTGCTGACCACAGTTTGAATTGACCTGTTTTATATTTTGTATAAAAGTCTGAGAGCAAGTGAAATGTAACGTCAAGAGTGATTTTCTCTAAATGGTAAGTTAGGGGTGATACTTCTTTTTCTTTTTTCTTATCAACTTTTCTACCATGAAGATGTACTTCCTGAGTAGTAACAGAGAGCTGCAGGGTCCAAGGTGGGACTGGCTGAGCATTTAATAAGGTTGTACAGCCGGCAGCAGATGGCCTAGGCACCTTCCAATTCCCAGATGAGCTCCTTGGCTGCCTTTGTGGGATGAGGCCTTGGTCAGAGGCTTCCTGCAGGCAGAGCCAGGGCTGGAAGCAGGAGGCTTCACCCTTTTCTAGGTCTGGATCATCGTCCCTCTCCCCCATCTTTGCCATGCCCACCCCTCCATCCCCATCCCTAGGTGTTAAACTCTCTGGACATCCTTCCCCTGGCCAGGCCAGCCTTGCCCATGGAAACATGGAACTGCACATGTGTCACCTGCAAAGTGCACCCCAGCAAGCCAGTGCCAAACCACCAGACATCACGTCAGTGCATCCCAACTGGAGGCTGAGCTGTGGAGGAGACATCCCTGCCAAGGCCCCGGGCACTGTCTGCTGCTCCTCAGCTCTGCTCTGGGGAGTTTTCCCAGGGACCTCCACCCTGCCAGGCCCTGCCAGCCAGAGAAGAAGGGAGGGAACAAATGGACGGGCAGCCCAGTTGTGGTTAGTGTGGGGGGCGGAGGAGGAAAAACTCCCCCCACCGCCATTCCTGTGGGGCGGAGGCAGTGCGGTCCCCCAGGAGAGGAGTCTGGCTTTGTTGTTGTTGTTTCCTATGGAGAAGGAAGGGCAGGGATGAGTTTTCCAGACGCCAAAAATGGGGAAGAATGTAAATCCCTGCTGGGATGACAAGGCCTCCAAGTCTCTGTGTCTCTGTGGTACCCAAATTCTGTGGGTGCCTGGGGGTCAGGGGACTTTGGCAGACAAAGCTGGCTGCTCAGAACTACCACTCATTCTGGCCCCAACAGGGAGGGTGGGATGACTTTAGGTAACTGTGGTCTCTCTGTGCCTCCCCAATGTTGGGCAGATCCTGGAGGTCAAGGCACACATCTGAGGGTTTTGAGCGTTTTGGAGTTTTGCACCAACCCAAGGAGGCATGTGCTAGTGTTAGCTCCATTTTGCAAATAAGGTAACTGACGCTCAGAGCAATGAAGTGACTGGATTGCCCAAAGTCACAGAGCTAGGAGTGGCTGGCCAGGCTGACTCTCAGACACCATGATCTCTCTGCTGAGACGTTCTGTCCCCTAAGATGATAAAGCAGGTAAAGACTGATTCTGGCTTGTACCCACAGCCCCTTCTAGAAAGCCCTGCTCCATCCAGGGGCATCACCACCTGGCATGTGGACCGTGCATCTTCCTGGCCTCCATTATGGTTAGAAGGTGCTGAGGAGCCAGTTGTCAATGTGCTCATGGCAATAATTTCGGAAGCATCCAGAAGGATGAACATTTTCAGAGGGGACTCTGGGAAATGAAAAATCTTCAAGGCCCAAAGAAATGAATATCTAATGAAATTTCAGACATGGTGGCATCTTTCGCTGTAGAGTTCTTCCTGGGGCTCTTCAAATTGTCCTCTGCCTTGCATATAGCCAGTCCTGCCTCCACTGACCTGCCTTGAACTAGGTTCTCACCTGAGTTCCTATCCCCCATTAGGTGTGTGACTTTGGAAGATTACTTACTTCTGAGCCTCAAGAACTGAAGGAGGGTAGACTAGAAGGGGCTGCGGGGCCCACCTGTATCAGAATCATCTGTTACCGCAGATTATCATTGCAGGTTCTTGTGGCCCACCCCAGCCCTAATGGATAAGTCTCTCTGGATGGTGGTGCCTGGGAATCTGCCCTTTGAAGGGATTTCCCAGATGACTCTGACAGGCACTAGGGTTTGAGAATCACTGGCATGGAGGATGTGTGAGATTGATTTCAGGCTCTGTATATCACAGGAAGGCTGTGAGCATTACCTGTCTCTGTGTCTGCATAAGTCCCCATCCCACTTTCACCAAATTCACTGTGACCAGAAGAAGCAGAGATGAAAGTCTGGCATGTGTGGAGCTGAGGCTAGACCAGCAGCTGCAGCAGGACATCAGCAGGTGACGGCTGGACACTGGGTGGAGCTGGGGCTCTGTGCTGGGGGCTTGGGCTGGGTCTTCTGCTCCAGGGCTGGCTGGGCCAGGCCCCAAGCCCAGAAGCCCATGTGGGCTGGAGCCTGGGTGGGGCCATTGCTTCAGCCCATGTTGGTGTCCTGGTCTGCTCCAGATCCCTGTCCTGAGCCACAGCTCTGGCCAGGGGCACCCTGCCACCCCAGGCTCCAGAGGGAGGGCTTGCCACAGGCATGGGTCTCTCTGTGTCACTCAGTCCTGCTAAACCAACCAGGTCTTCCTTCAGAGGTGCTTCTAAATGATGGTGGAGACAAGGGCCAGAGGTGGGACTGAAAACCAGATAAAGGTGAGAGTGTGAGGCTGGGTCATCCATCCATCCTAAACTTGGGAAAGCCAGTGGAATCCTAGCATTCTGGCTGGGTTACTGGAGTAACCTGGAACTCAGGTCAAATACTTGGAAAGACATCAGCAATAGTAGTCAAGTAAAAAAAGAAAGAATCTTATAAAACAAGATTTATAGTGCAATCCCATATTTGTAAATTCATGTATTTCAATTAGCATATGTGTGTGGATCTGTCCTATATCTATATGGACCCAGAACTGGACCAAATCAGGTTAAGTGTACAGTCCTCCACAAAACTGCCCTCACTTTAGACACCAGCCACAAGTCTAATCCCCAGCACTAACTTTGCTTCAGACTAACTGGCCACAAACTCAGAAATCTCCATTGGCTCCCTCAGGTTTGATAATTCACTAGAAAGACTCACAGAACTCAGAAAAGTGCTATAATGATGATTACAGTTTCATTATAACAAAATCTGGGAGGGTTCCAAATGGGAAGCTTCCATTGTTCTTAGGAACACATTGCCCTCCTGCCACAAATGTAGGACAATACTCAAAGAGGGTCGCCAACCGGGGAACCTCACCAGAGCTTCAGTGTCCAAGCTTTTATTGTGGCTTCATTACATAGGCATGATTGATTGATTCACTGGCCATGGGGTTGAACTCAATCTCCAGTCCCCCTCCCTTCCCCAGAGGCTGGGCTGATGTCACAGCTTAAAGCCCCAACCCTCTAGTTGCATGGTTGGTCTTCCTAGTGTGGCCAGACCCCATCCTCAGCCATTCCATTAGCATAAACTATCCTGGGGACCACCCTGAGTTATCTTGTTAGCATAAACTATCAGGCATGGTCTGAGGGGCCCACCATGAGCAAAAACAACACTCCTATCACTTGGGAAATTCCAAGGTTTTAGAGGTTGACTACCTCCCAGGAACTGGAGCCCATTAGCATAAACTATCCTGGGGACCACCCTGAGTTATCTTGTTAGCATAAACTATCAGGCATGGTCTGAGGGGCCCACCATGAGCAAAAACGACACTCCTATCACTTGGGAAATTCCAAGGTTTTAGAGGTTGACTACCTCCCAGGAACTGGAGACGAAGGCCAACCAAATCCTTTATCACACAATGTATGTGTGACATGGAAAAAGGAATGGAAAGTGATCCCTCTAAATGTGAATAGTGGTTCTCTCGCGGTGCTGAAGTTTGGGTAGTAACAGATACTGCAATGTGTTTGGCAGACTCAAGCCTCTTCTTCCCGACACACAGCTGGACTACATTTCCCAGCCTCCCTTGCCTTGAGATGTGGCCATGTGGCTGAATTCTGGCCAATGCAATGTGAACAGATATATGCTTGACACTCTAGCCCTTACCCATAAAATGTGACACAACATTTTCACTCTTTCTTCCCTGCCTACTGGCTGGAAACAAAGCACTCAAGGCCCTAAAGGACAATGGACTCATAAAATATGAGATTTTCTGGGTCCCTGAAACATCAAGAGATAGGCCATGTTCCAAACACTCGCACTGGACTTCTGCATGAGTAAAAATAATCTTCTGTTGTGTTGAGCCACTGACATTTGGGGATTGTTTATTAACAGCAGGTAGCCTACCCTAATTAATGCATGAGCAATTTTCTTTTTTTCCTTTATTCTATTTTTCTTAACATTCTATAATAAATATATGTTATTTTTCTGAGAAGAAAAAGCAAAACTGAAAGTTATTTTTTAATGATGATATACAAAATATTAAATTAAACGGTTGAGCAGAGGGCAACTGAGTAACTTTTAAAAGTTTTTAAAGAAAAATTTAATGGAAAAATGTGATAGCATAGGGAAAATCTAATTCTTCTGGAATCCCTGAACCCCGAGGGTCTCCTCCCCTCTCTCAACTACCCATCCAGCAGGAGTTGAAGTAGCTCTGTCTGTGATCCCCCTGGGGTTAAGGATATGTCCCTGATCCCTGAAGGAGCTTGGGTTCCTGCCTTCTTGCTGCTTGCGTTGCACCCCTGGAGCTGTTTCTGCTCCCACCCAGTCCCCTTGGCTTGGGTCCCTGTCCTGCCATAACACTTCCAAGCATCCATGCTGGCTGGCACCCTGGAGGTTATGAAGCCCTAGCTTTTATTATACAGATGGGGAGACTGAGGCCCAGACATAGAGAGAGGAACTCAGGTGGCACCCCAGGCATCTCTCCATCTGCAGTGTTCCTCCCCAATGTTGGCCCTTGAGCGTAAAGAACAAACGGCTTTATCCAGATATCTCACCCACCTCATGACCTGGAGATCTTCACCAAGAAGGAGTTTTCCTGCCTTCTGCTGAATCTACTGTGGTCCCCACGGACTCAGCAGCCCAGGTCTGGGGCCAGCTCCTAACTCCACCCCTACTGGGAGCTTCCCCAGGGTCTAGGGCCCCAGGGGTCTCCTTCTTGAGGATGAACTTCCAGCTCAACTTCAAAAAACCCTGCTGAGGACTCCTCCTTTTCCACTTTTCATCCATGAGGTGGCTGGTGTTGAACATATTTTTCATCACCAATAAATACAGGATGTGTGGAGGCCTAGCCTTTAGGTCAGTTTTTCTTGACTGGTAAGACCGCACTCCCAGGAGAATCTCAGCAGATGGTAAGCATGTGAGACAACCCTTGCTGAATGCTGAGATCTAATCCTGTCACCTCCATTATCGTCATCATTGCCATTCCCACTTTAGAGCAGGTTCAGAGAGGTTCAGTAACTTGTCCAAGATTGCACAGCTGGGAAAGAGAGGAAACTGGATTTGAACTCAGATCTGGAACCCAACTCCATGAACTTTCCATTATGCCACACTGCCTCTCTTCAAGCAAACACACAAAAAATATTTTTAATAAGGCAAGGCATTATTCTAGGCATTGATATGTATTAACTCATTAAGTTCCTACCACAATCCTATGACCTCAGTACCTCTAATACTCTCCATTTAACAGATAAGAAAAATAAGGCACAGGGAGGTGGGATAACTCAGCACCACAGCAGAGCCAAGATTTGAATCCAGGCAGTCAGACTACTTAGCCCACAGCTAACCACTGCCCTGTACTGTTTCTCTCTAGTGTCCCTCTATCCCTCCATCCCCACATACTTTTATATTTAAAGAAACTTTATAGAAAAGAAGAACCTAGAAATGATCGGACTCCAGATCTTTGCATCCCTCTGAACTCAGAGCCTGGGTCTGCAAAGCATGTACTTATTGCAGCTGTGCCCCTGGCTATTGGGGACTCTGCCTTTCCACTTCCACCAGCCGATTTTCCGGTACCCACAGAGCCCAAACGTGTGCCACCTTCTCGTCCGTAGTGTCTCCCGTTCTGCCTATTTCCCCCAGCTGCTTAGCCAGCCCGCTCTTGGTGGCGGTTTGCTAAGAGTAAGCATTTGCCAGGAGCCAACACTGGGCCAAGTGCAGGAGCGGGTTTATACACATGAGCTTCTTGAACCCCCCAGCAACCCTGTGAGGCAGGCACTTCATCATCCCCACTACGTAGGTGAGGCAACTGAGGCACAGAGCAGGTATGCAACCTGGGCAAAGCTGTGCAGCTAGTAAGTGTGGCCCCATCCAGCTCTGCCTGACTGGACAGCTGGAGCTGCTCCAGGAACAAGCAAGTCAGTCTTTGGGGAGACATCAACTGAGGTCCCACTATGTGCCTGACTCAGCACATGCTGGGATTCCAGTTATGAGTGTGACACAGGCCCTTTCCTCCTCTGACCCATGGTCTGGCTAGGTAGGCATAAAAACATCTCATCTAACAAGGAACCAGCTTTCCAGGAGCCCATGCTGCAATCCCTGGCCAGCCTCCACCTTACCACCCTACGGTCCAGCCTCCCGGCCTCAAGCCTGTTGCCCAGTGCCAAGGCCTGGCCTCTACTGGGGGGAGGTGGCATCTGGTTCTGCTTTGCTTGGGAAAACAGCTTCGTTTACAAATATTTGGACTGTGGTGCTTCTCTCCCCACTTCGGCCTCAAAATGAAGCCGAACTGTAAGGGACTCGACACAGGGTTGGAGGCCAGGAAAGGGGGAGGCCTCTGTCTAATTCAGCATTTTCCCTAATGGAAACTGCACCCCAATCCAGCGGGACTACTGGCGGTCTGGAGCCCCGAGGTGAGCAGTGTTTCCGGATAACAGGGCTGAGCTGGCACATCCCACTGACACCTAGGACCCCTCCCCATGGCACCTCAGCAAAAGGCCCTTCGACTCCCCTTTCCCATAGCTCACCGCCAGGTCCTCCCTACCTCCCTCCAAGCTCTGGCAGCCATCTTGGCCCTTGCTGGAGGGCTCAGGCCTGGAAAGCAGAGGACCTGGGAGGAAGGCTCTGGCAGGGTGAGACCAGCATGGCTCTCCCAGAGAGCAGTACCAGGGAGAGCTGGGGCAGAGCCGCATCTCAGCCAGGCATCTCCCCTGAGGACTCACAGGCAAGAGTCAGAGCAGTTTACAGTTGCAAGAGGCATGATTCATTCACTTGACAGTTCCTGCATTCCTACTCAGTGCCAGCTCTGAGCTAAGACCTGAGGTACTGTGGTGAGCAAAAGTGGACACAGTCCCTTCTTCCTAGTCCCTCCTTTCCTAGTGGGGGAGATGGGGAGAAGTCATATTGATGGATGGGAATTATGAACTAGGAGAAGTGCTAAGAAGAAGATGAGTATGATTCTGTGAGATCTGAAACAAAGAACTGGATGGGAAAGTCTGGGAAGGCTTCCTGGAGGAGGTGATACTTGATCTCTGTTCTGTTATATGAGTAGGAGTTAAACAAGGAAGGTGACAAAAGACTGAGGACCCGGTTTGGATGAGCAAGGGGCTTTGGAAGAAGAGAACGAAGTCCAAGTCATTGGGAGGACAGAGAGTGAGGGAGAGGGTCCTAGGGAATGGGCTGGAAAGCCATGGAAGAGGGATGGGGAAGCAAACCAGACAGGGCCTTGAAGGGTGTGTTAAGGATCTGGATCCGAGCCACTGAGGAACAACCCATGTCTTCACCTGGGTCCGTGTGCCTAATGGACAACCTGCCTGATGACTAGCAATCTATTGACCAGCACATCTCTTACTGGAGTATTTTGACATCCATATAAATGTCTCATTATTTATTTTATTTATTTTTAGTCATCCTTTTGGTATTTCTAAAGAAATGTTAAAGAATTTATCAAAGCCATCAGAAGTCATTGAAAAGTAGAAAAACGCCCCCACAATGTTTTTTTTAAATCTTATTCTTTACAAAAGTTTAATTATAAAGCTACTATGGAGTCTTAAGAAGAGCAGGCAGCCTCAGGTTTGAATCCCAGGTCCACCCTTGTGTATCAAAAGTTTTTTTTTCATTTGGAAAGTGAAAATCAAAGTGTCTACTTCACAGTATTTTTGATGAATTAATGGAGTTAATATAAAAAAAGCCAGGCTCATTATGTTTAATTAAATATGATTTTTGTTGTTATTATTCATAAACTTTGTATTTCTTCCCACAAAGTACTTGTTACATCCTCTATATTTCTCATCTTGAAAAATAGCCTTACCATTTGTCTAGTATTGTTCAAGCCAAAAAACCAGGCTCAGCTTTGATAGCTCCCTTTCTTTACCCCCAGTGGCTGATCCACTCAGATGAATCCACTTCCTAAATCTATTCCAAAGGCCATGTCTCTGCCTTTCCCCCACTTTCCCTCATTCAACTGGCCATCATCGCCCTCCTGGGGGCGCTTCCTAAAGGGTCTCCTGCCTCCTCCTGACCCCCACTACCCATTCTCCGCACAGCAGCCAGAGTGACCCCTTTAATGTAAATAACAAGATCACATCATCGCTCCCCTGCTCAGAAACCCCCAGCAAATTCCCATCAGGGCATGGATAAAACCCAAATCCTTCTCTGGGCCTCCAACTGCCTTCTCTGACTTCATCTCTTCCCACTTGATTCCAGCCACACTGGCCTTTTCCCAGGTCTTGGAATTCATTTCCACCCCAAGGCTTTGCACCCTCAGCCCAGACCCTCACATCCTCACAGCCATGGCTCTTGTTAATATCTGGATATGACTTTAATTTCCCACCCCTCACTTTCTATTATACCCAAGGCTTTGCACCCTCAGCCCAGACCCTCACATCCTCAGAGCCATGGCTCTTGTTAATATCTGGATATGACTTTAATTTCCCACCCCTCACTTTCTATTATTTTCTTTTCTTTTATTATTTTAATTCATTTCATTTAAATTGTATCTTTATTCATAGCATTTCCAACTACAGATGGTCCCCGACTTACAATGGTTTGATTTCAATTTTTCCACGTTATGATGGCGTGGAAATGCTAGGCATTCAGTAGAAACCATAGCTCAAATTCTGAATTTTGATCTTTTCCCACGCTAGCAATACACAGCATGATAATCTCTCTGATGCGAAAGCCGCAGCTCCCAGTCAGCCTCACCAACACGAGGGTAAACTACCGATGCGCTACAGTGCACCTTTGGTAGCATTTTTTGGATATTGTGTTTTGTGTTTTTGCACCCTCATTTCTACAAAATGCCCACTTGTGTCTCCAGCCTCTGGTGACAGGAACTGGAAGGCAATTACTCTTGAGATGAAACTCCAGAAACCCAACACAAAGGCACACGCTGGTAATGGCCATCACACATGAGTTAGGACTTCCGCAATCCATGATCTCGACCATCTTATCCTTTAAATGCATTTTCAACTTACAATATTTTCAGCTTACAGTGGGTTTATCAAGATGTAACCCCATCCTGTCTTAGAAGATCTGTATTTGAAATTATCTTATTCACTTACTTGTTTACTTGTTAGTTGCCCAGAATGTAAGTTCTTCTAGGGCAAGGGTCCATCTGTCTTGCTTATCCTTGTATTCTCAGTACATAATAAGGGCCAGGTAAAGATTTGTTAAGTGGGGCCGACCCCGTGGCTCACTCGGGAGAGTGCGGTGCTGGGAGCACAGAGGTGCTCCCGCCACGGGTTCAGATCCTGTATAGGGATGGCCAGTGCACTCACTGGCTGAGTGTGGTGCGGGCGACACCAAGCCAAGGGTTGCGATCCCCTTACCGGTTACAAAAAAGGACACCAAAAAAAAAAAAGATTTGTTAAGTGAATGAATTAATATTATTACTGTTAATATGAAATTAATTTGCAAATGCCTCAAATGTCACTTCCTCCATGAAGCCACCTTTAATTTCCCAGGGCATTTCGTGTCTGTGTCTACTGGCCAGGTGAACTGATTGTAGACAAGTTGGTCCAGTGCCACTGGGGGGCACTGTAGAGTTTTCTGAAAGAATGGTTGGGCCCTGTTGCCTCAGTGGC
>NW_007738404.1:28208-32642 GCF_000696425.1 Galeopterus variegatus | reverse complement strand
GCCACTGGGGGGCACTGTAGAGTTTTCTGAAAGAATGGTTGGGCCCTGTTGCCTCAGTGGCCTGAAAACTCTGCCCAGGAACAGGCTGGTGCAGGCAAGGAGCCTCCACCCCACACCATGTGGCTAACCAGCCAGGGAGAAAGAGGCCAGGGCCAAAAACTAGAAACAATTTTCAGAAGAGGGAGAAAACTCCAACCATTGACCGCAATGTAATGAAATGAGAGATCTACGCAGCAAAACATTTGCATTTCAAAACCAGAGGTCTTCTAGGGCCTGGCAGTACCAATTCCACAGCTGGTGGCTGCCTGTAACTCGTCTCCCCTCTCTGGACTTGGAGCCTGCACAAATGGCTCTGTCCTGCTTGCCCAATATCCTGGGGCTGCCTGGAAAGCTAGAAGTCCCTGACCTCCCAGGGTGGCTGAGTTCAAGGGGAGGCAAGAAGGAGAAACCATACCCTGTGGTTAATCTGGACTTGGGATTCAGAGGCCTTTCTGGAGCTTTGGGTAAAGAGCAGATTTCTACTGAGTTAACCCATATTGCTGTAGTGGCTGTGGGCAATGGACTCTGGAACTTTTAATGGGTTCAAAACTTGGCTCTATGCACTAAAAGTTATATGACCTTGGGTAAGTTGCTATATTGTGTCTCAGTTTCTTCATCTGCAAAATGGGGATAATAATGGTAACTACCTCAAAGGAATGCCTTGAGTGTTAAGTGAGAGAATGTACGTAAAGTATTTAGGACAACGCCTAGCACACAGCTAGTGCTGCTTCAGTGCACGCTTTTATTATTGTCCTTTATCTACACCGATTGATTTCCTATAACACAGTGTCAGAGAGTTAATTATGATAATATTACATCTCAAGGAATTGAAAATTTACCTTACCTCATTGCCAATTCAAAGGGCAATATTTCTGGACTTGTCAACTAACCTGAAACTTTTCAGTCCTAACATAATTTACAAGAAAGAAAACATACTTGCTATGATATGCCAACCAGGGTTCAGGCCTTGGCCCCTCCAACCTCTCCCACCCCAATCTTTCCTGTGGAATAATCTTTCTGAAACAGACCTGGGAGGCAAGAAGATTGTTTTCCTCTATCTGGAAAAACTAAGATAGTTAAAAACTATTGTAAACAATAAGGCAGCTTGAGATAACGTCTAATTACAAAATAAACATACAAAGATCAGTACCATTTTTACAGAGCAACAATAAGCACTGTAACTGAAATAAGAGGTCTGTGCACAAAGGCAACCATAACAGCAGAATAAAATAACTTGGAATTAATTAGATAAGAAATGTGCAATTTGCATGAAAAAAAAAGTTCAGGGTACTGGAAAAAGTTCGTGGAAAAATGGAATTAAAAGGAAATACAAATCCTTCCATGAACTTTTTGAAGACCCCTCATATAACTCCCCTGAGTACAGAGAAGAGGACCTGAATAAATAGAAATGTATCTTGTTCTTGTCTAGGAGGATTCAAAATTACATGAATATCATTTCTCCTAAAATGTATTGAAAAATTTAATCCAATCCTAACAAAAATTCCAGTATGGTAATTTTTGGAGCTTGACTGTGTGTTTCTAAATTTTAAGTAGGAAAAGAATAAAAATCTGGGGGAAGAAAAGCAAAAAGAGGGAGAATTTGCACTACAGACATTAAAACATGTTATAAAGATAGAATACTATAAATGCTTTGATATGGGATAAAAATAGACAGGTCGATAGAATACAGTAGAAAGTCCAAATTAATATGGGAATGTAGTACTCTAGAAGGGACACTTCTAATCAGAGGGGAGAAATTATTATTTAGTAAATGGTGTGGGGCAACTGGCTGGCCATTTGGAAAAAGAAATAAAGATGAATTCATACTTCTCTCACCAAAATAAATTCCAGATGGAATAAAATTTAAATGTGAAAACCAAAACCATAAAATTATTAGAAAAAACTATGGAAGAATATTTTATAAGGATAAAGCCTTTATACGTGGGAAATGAGACCTAGAAGCTATAATGAAAAATACAGGCAATTTGAGTTTTACAGATTTTATAGTAAAATACATTGCAAATAAAGTTGATAGACAAGCTACAATTGGGGAAAACTATAACAGGGCTAAGTTTGCAATCCATAAGATAAAAAGAGCTCTTACAAATCAATGAGGGGGAAAAAAAGCAAAGAACCTGAATAACATTCAAAAAGATGATCTATCTTTCTAATAATAAAAGAAATAAAAATAAGAACAATTAAATGTATTTCTCCCCATTACATTGATATTTTTCAAAGACTGAATACTCAAAGTTGGCTAAGAGGTTGGGAAATAGGCATTTTCAAACATACTGGTAGAAGTATAAATCAGTTCAAAGTTTTTGGAGAGATGTTTGGCAGTATCAATCAACATCTAAAATGCATAAAATGTGTAGAATACATTTCTGTCCTTTTAGGACTCATACATCTTTTCATGTGAGAAGAACTGTGGTGTAGTGGATGCTGTGGTATGTCACCTGGATCCTCCGTCAGTTGCTAAGAGGGTTGACAACTGAGGGCTCACAGCTGAGTCCCACCCCACCGACCCCAGTGACTGTGCTTGGCTACAAAGAAACATCTTACCCAAGGCTGTGCCTGCTTCCTGGGGCAGGCCCCATCCCATGGCTGGTATAAAGGGTATAAAGGCCCAACAGCCTTGCCCCAATTTGGGGTAACACTGTAGGGCTATTCCAACTCCAGGGCTCTCTATGGATAGGCTGAGGCTTTTGTTTGTTGTGTCTGCATTGCAGCCCAACTTCTCCCAACATGCTTCCTTCACTCCCTCAAAGATGTTGATGTTGAGAGCACCCCCCACCTCTAAACTTCCTGCAAGCAAGTCCCTATCTCAGAGTCTGATTCCCACCAGCGAACTGAAGCAGAGACATTTGGTGCCCTAAGTGGTCCAAGGAGCAGACTTCACAATAGGGTTTTGGAGCTGGATTACCCACTGCTTGACTGGCAAGGAGGGCCCCATCAGTGCTGGTGTGCAGGACACTGGTCATCACTGGAGTACTATAGCAATGAAGTTACTCAACTTTGATTAGTGATGAACTCGGATGGCTTGTAGGTAGAAGAAGGATCCTAAAACACTTATCAGGGTGTTGACAGGTACGGGGGAAGTAGGGATTTTAAGAACAATGGAATTGAATGCCTGTTGCTAGGGGAAATTGATGCNTTCAAAGTTTTTGGAGAGATGTTTGGCAGTATCAATCAACATCTAAAATGCATAAAATGTGCAGAATACATTTCTGTCCTTTTAGGACTCATACATCTTTTCATGTGAGAAGAACTGTGGTGTAGTGGATGCTGTGGTATGTCACCCGGATCCTCCTTCAGTTGCTAAGAGGGTTGACAACTGAGGGCTCACAGCTGAGTCCCACCCCACCGACCCCAGGGACTGTGCTTGGCTACAAAGAAACATCTTACCCAAGGCTGTGCCTGCTTCCTGGGGCAGGCCCCATCCCGTGGCTGGTATAAAGGGTATAAAGGCCCAACAGCCTTGCCCCAATTTGGGGTAACACTGTAGGGCTATTCCAACTCCAGGGCTCTCTGTGGATAGGCTGAGGCTTTTGTTTGTTGTGTCTGCATTGCAGCCCAACTTCTCCCAACATGCTTCCTTCACTCCCTCAAAGATGTTGATGTTGAGAGCACCCCCCCACCTCTAAACTTCCTGCAAGCAAGTCCCTATCTCAGAGTCTGATTCCCACCAGCGAACTGAAGCAGAGACATTTGGTGCCCTAAGTGGTCCAAGGAGCAGACTTCACAATAGGGTTTTGGAGCTGGATTACCCACTGCTTGACTGGCAAGGAGGGCCCCATCAGTGCTGGTGTGCAGGACACTGGTCATCACTGGAGTACTATAGCAATGAAGTTACTCTGATTAGTGGTGAACTCGGATGGCTTGTAGGTAGAAGAAGCATCCTAAAACACTTATCAGGGTGTTGACAGGTATGGGGAAGTAGGGATTTTAAGAACAATGGAATTGAATGCCTGTTGCTAGGGGAAATTGATGCTTTGAAGATAGACAGAAAAAGGCTGAGGGTGTTGAATTAGCAATTAAAGACTAATTGTGAAAGCCAGAGGGCCTCTTTGGCAGCTCATAAAGAGACTCTAATTGCCTGAGGCCAGAAGTCAGAAACAGCTGAGGATCATGACTTCTTTTCCATGACTTCTTCCCTTAGGAGTGGGAGAGTAGAGAGCTCTCAAGAGTAGGAAAGAGTTCCAGGAAAGGAGTTTCTATTGTTAAAAAAAATTTTTTTTTACAAACTATTTAGTTGAAGATTTCAGTTGGCTTTATTGCAAGTTTAGATTCGGGCAACACATTATTCCATAAAATAGAATAAGTGTTCCAATGAGCCAAGCAGAGATGGTTGGTTTTATAGACAGAAAAAGGCTAAAGAAAGCAGAAACAAAGAAC
>NW_007738404.1:20195-27714 GCF_000696425.1 Galeopterus variegatus | reverse complement strand
GGAGGAAGGAGCCAGTGACCCCACAGCAGATTATATATGATAAGAATTTCCCAAGCCCTTCAACCAAAAAAAAACCCTACAACCATTTATTTGAATAACTACATTGGGCAAAGGGGTATTCTTAAACATGTCGAGGACTATTAGACACAAGGCAGGCATTGACATATGAGTGCAAGCTGCAAATGGAACTTAGCTGCATGTGGCCTCATTTAGGGTTAGTCCTGAAAAACGGTGGTGAGAGGAAATTTTCCCAGTGGGCAGAGCTTTGGGCAGTGACCTGGTCATCCAATTAGTGCAGAAAGAGAAGTGGCCCAAGGTTAGAATATATATGGACTCATGGGCAGTAGTGAATGGCTTGACTGGTTGTCCAAGAGCCTGAAAGGAGAAAATTTGAAAGATTGGGAACAAGGAGGTCTTGGGAAGAAACATGTGGATGGATTCAAGAGAATGGACATGAAGTGTGAAAAGTTTCCTACTGCATGTTAATGCCCATCAGAGAATTTCTCCCTCAGAAGAGACACTAAACAACCAAGCAGAGAGAATGACTCAGCCAGATGATGTCAGCCAGCCTGTAACAGCCACTCTGGCACAATTGTCACTTGAATGGAGTAGCCACGGTGGCAGGGCTGGGGGTATACATGAGCAGGATCCCACTCAGCTAGTCTGATCTAGCTACTGCCACTGCTAAATAACCCACCTGCCAGCAATGAGACCAACACTGAGACCCTCCTGTGGCCTCTTCCCTCAAGGAGACCAAATAGCCACTTGGTGGCAAACGGCAGCACTGGATTCCTTCCACCCTGGAATGAGCAGAGATTTATCTTGTCTGAAATTGACACATATTCAAGGTATGAGCTTGCCTTTTCTCCCCACAGGGCTTCAGCCAATCTCACCACCCAAGGTCCAAGTGTGTTCACCCATCCACTCAGGGTCCTGCATAACACTGCATAGGACCAAGGGACCCACTTGAGAGCAAAGGAGGCGCATTCCCCTTCCTTCTTCTCCAAAGTGCATCACCCCAACCTCTGCTTCTGGTGTCCCATCTTCTGTCTGACTTTGACCTTCCTGCCTTCCTCTTACGAGGATCCTTCTGATTACATTGGGCCCATCCGGATAATCCAGGATAATCTTCCCATTTTAAAATCCCTAAGTTAATCACATCTTCACATTGCCTTTTGCTATGTAGGGTGACAGATTCACAGGTTCCAGAGGATTAAGATGTGGATCTCTTTGTGGGGAAGGGCATTATTCTGTCTACTAGTGGTAACACCAGCAGCCATAGTGATCAGACAGCTGAGCATGAAGTCGTACCTATGGTTCTTTCACACACTAGGATTTGAAATCTGATAAGCTGGCCAGCCTGATCTTGTCTAGGACAGAGAGTAGAGCAAAGCCACATCTACCATAGAGCTATAGAAAGGCTAATGGCTGGGTGAGAGCTGAGGGTTTGTGATGGTGGTGATGCTGGGCAGGGAGGCTAGCCCAGGGTCTCTGCACAGGTGAGTGATGGAGCTTCAACAACGCAGAGAGTGCTGGCCATTGAGGCAGAAAGGGCCGTCTTCCACCAAGGGTTTACGTCCATCTAGAAGAGTCTGTGTTTCATATGAAAGCATCAATCACATGCATATTAATAGCCGTATCCATTATCTATTACCACAATAATGCTGAATAACAACCACGAAGACTTAGAGGCACACAGCAGTAAATATGTATTGGGTTCAAGAGTCTGTGGGATTCCAGTGATCTGGGCTGGACTTGGCTGGATTTGCTCATGCATCTACAGTCAGCTGTGGGTCGTCTGGGCAGCTCTGCTGATCTTGGCTGGGCTCACACACATGTGTGGCATTGGCCAACTCTCGGCTGATCTAGGATGGCCTCATCTGGGATGACTGGACTGATTCAGCTGTGCTCCAGCAAGATAACCTGGGAATATTCTCAAGACAGACACAGAGGCACTGGAGAGAGGAAGCAGAAATACAGGAAGCAGAAATATGCAGGTGCTTTTTTAAAGCATGTGCTTGTGTTACATTTGCTAACATCCTGCTGGTCAAACCAAGTCACAAGTCTGAGCCACAGTCAGAGAGGAAAGATACTAAAATGTTACATAACAGAGGGCAGGGATACAGGGAGGGGTCAAGAATTGGTTGGAGGGAGTGAGATTGACCCCACTGATGTATCAGAACATCCACCATTTATTGTGTATTTACTGTGAGCCGGNCCCCCAGGAGTCCTTCTCCGTGTCGGCTCCAAAACCTCGAACCCGCTGCTGCTTATTTGTCCTGCCTTTCCTCTTAAAAAGATCCTTCTGATTACATTGGGCCCATCTGGATAATCCAGGATAATCTTCCCATTTTAAAATCCCTAACTTAATCACATCTTCAAATTGTCTATCTGTAAGGTAACAGATTCACAGGTTCCAGAAGATTAAGATGTGGATCTCTTTGTGGGGAAGGGCATTATTCTGTCTACTAGTGGTAACACCAGCCGCCACAGTGATCAGACAGCTGAGCATGAAATCGTACCTATGGTTCTTTCACACACTAGGATTTGAGATCTGGTAAGCTGGTCAGCCTGATCTTGTCTAGGACAGAGAGTAGAGCAAAGCCACATCTACTGTAGAGCTATAGAAAGGCTAACGGCTGGGTGAGAGCTGAGGGTTTGTGATGGTGGTGATGCTGGGCAGGGAGGCTAGCCCAGGGTCTCTACACAGGTGAGTGATGGAGCTTCAACAACGCAGAGAGTGCTGGCCATTGAGGCAGAAAGGGCCGTCTTCCACCAAGGGTTTACGTCCATCTAGAAGAGTCTGTGTTTCATATGAAAGCATCAATCACATGCATATTAATAGCCGTATCCATTATCTATTACCACAATAATGCTGAATAACAACCACGAAGACTTAGAGGCACACAGCAGTAAATATGTATTGGGTTCAAGAGTCTGTGGGATTCCAGTGATCTGGGCTGGACTTGGCTGGATTTGCTCATGCATCTACAGTCAGCTGTGGGTTGTCTGGGCAGCTCTGCTGATCTTGGCTGGGCTCACACACATGCGTGGCATTGGCCAACTCTCGGCTGATCTAGGATGGCCTCATCTGGGATGACTGGACTGATTCAGCTGTGCTCCAGCAAGATAGCCTGGGAATATTCTCAAGACAGACACAGAGGCACTGGAGAGAGGAAGCAGAAATATGCAGGTGCTTTTTTAAAGCATGTGCTTGTGTTACATTTGCTAACATCCTGCTGGTCAAACCAAGTCACAAGTCTGAGCCACAGTCAGAGAGGAAAGATACTAAAAAGTTACATAACAGAGGGCAGGGATATAGGGAGGGGTCAAGAATTGGTTGGGGGGAGTAAGATTGACCCCACTGATGTATCAGAACATCCACCATTTATTGTGTATTTACTGTGAGCCGGGTGCTGGGCCAGGTCCTTTATATATGTCATCTTCAATGCTCCTGAATATTTTTATCATGTCCCTGATTTAGAGCCTCAGAGAGGTGAAGTAACTTGCCGAAGGTCACACAGCTAGTAAACAGCAGAGCTGAGATTAGAATTCCCTGGCTGCTGACTGCAGTGGGTGATCTTTCTAATCTTTTATTACTAATTTTGAGGATGTATCATGTCATAACGTCTTAAATTTCTAACTTAAGCAGAAGGCCAATGTAGAAGGTTTGGGCCTGTGTTGGTTTGTTAGTGTGAATATTTTAAATATACAATTTTAATATAGAACTAGGCAAGCAACAGAGCACCACACAGCCACCGCTGCCTCCTGGGGGTCCTGAGATGGGGTTTCTGGGCTGCTCCCCGCTCTGCCTCCACAAACAGGCAGGCAATGGAGCATGCCAAACCCAGAGTGGTTTAGAATGTTCTTGAGGTAGATATAGGCAAAATACCTACCACCAAGCTCCACTCCCTGAAAGAGAACCCTCAAACCAATTAATTTGAGACACAACAGAGAACAAATGCCAAATCCCCTCAGAGAAAAAAAGACATTATATATCAGTCCTGAAAAATGAGCAAGTCTTAGAAAAATGTCTGTCCTGTTGTCTTTCTGTTACTTTCTCTTTATCAACAATCAATAGCAGTATCTCCCCATTCATCTGGAAGAATGTCACCTACAAATATGATGGCTCATTTGATTACCCTTTAGAAATATGTTGTCAATTCTTTGTATTCAATAAACCTTATTCCTGAAGATAAAAAAATAAAATATTTTAATATAAAATGATAACCCCAAATAATAGTAATAACAGTAATAGTAGAAATAACTTATGAAGAATTCACCACGTGACGAGCACTGTGCTAAGAACACTAGTATGTTATATCTCTCTTAGGTTTCACAATCCCCTCTGTTTTACAGCGGGGCTAGTGAGAGGCAGATCTGGCCTCTAACACAGCTAGAATAATTCCAGATCGTGCTTTGAACCATGTTGCTAAATGCTCCCCTCCTTGCGATTAGAACTGGACGTGTTTGGAGCCACCATGGGGGTGGTCATCCAGGTCCCCATGAGCCTCTCCCTCTCTGCAGTCACTTCTTTATCTCAGGTGTCTGATCACTGGCCGGGCTGAACCAGGCCTGGGGTGGGGTGGGGCATGGGTCTTGGGTTAGAAGAAATTTCCAAGGCTGCAGCTGAGAATTTTGCTGGGCAGTGGGGGCAGGGGGGAAGGTCCTTCTCACTGAGTGAACAGGCGCTGGCCATGGGGACCTGGCTTCTTGGCAGTGTAGCCTCCAAGATGGATGGCCATGGCCTTCAGGGCTGGACGGCCGCTTCTCGGGCCTTTGATGCTGAAGGCAGAACAAATGTGAGCTGCCCCCCAGCCACAGCTGCCTCTCATTAGGGCGGCTTCCTCCAGCCCAGGACAAGGTGGACCCGCGAGGTAAGCTGGGGCAAACACCAGATGTGTCTGCCACCGCTGGCTGCAAAGCCTTGCTCTTGACTTCTTGCCCCCAAACCCACTTCCCAGCCCCCCACCCAACATCCTCCTGGCTCTTTAGGCCACACTCTGAAGTCTGAGTGGGTCCTGCCTCCCCACCACCACGACTTCCCCACGTCCATCCATCAGCACATTCCATCGGCTCTGCTTTCAAAATACATCTTCAGTGTACATACTCTCTTCATCTCCACTGACATCACCCGAGTACAAGGCACATTCTATCTGGCCTGGACAATGGCAGTGTCCTCCTGCCTAGTGGGCTCCCTAGCCCACTGCTCCTTGCCTGCCCCAGCCTCTGTGTCACTCCTGAGCATGCCCAGCTCCTCCCAGCTAAAGGCCTATGCACAGGCTGTGCCCTCACCCCTCTTCCACATCTTTGCACAATCATCTTGTCTAAAGAGCCAAGGAGACATCAATGGGGAGGAGGAGAAGGGACAGCAGGAGAGGACCTATGGAAGGCCACAGCTCACAGCCTCTGAGAGGAGAGGGCTGATCACCAGGGATTTGAAGTCTTGTTGTGAAGACCCAGACACTTACTCCAATTCTTCTCTAGGGACTTGTGTAACCTCAGATGAGACTCTGGTATGATGATGTGGGCCTCAGTTTGCCCATCTGTTAAATGGATCAATGCGCAACCTCATTTAATTCTGCCAGCACCAGTGTGAGCTAGGTGTTGTCTCAGCAACAGGTGCCATTAGTATCTTCATCTGTTAGAGGGGGAAACTAGGGCAGATGAAGCACCTTGCCCAAGATCATTCAGCATGAGAAATGGCAAAGCTGGGATTTGAACTTGAGTCTCTCTGGCTCCAGAATTCACGTCCATGGCCACTGTGCTAAGGTGGCGCTGAGAAGCTGGGCCAGTCACTGTTCACATCTGTAAAATGGGCAGGTATCCTTGGAGGCGGGGTTATGAGGCTTTGGGTGCATCGGTGCAAAGTCGTTTCATGGAGCTTTTACAAAAGGGCAAGTCCATGTTGATAAACTGTGGGGTCAGAAACACCACACAAGCACACACAACATAGATAGTGTGCACACTGAACACATTATGTGTCCTCTGCCCTGTGGCTTCAACAAGAGAGCAATTCTAAAGCCACACGAGCCACCCAAGAGAAGCAATTGGGTTCTCCCCAAAGGCAATGGCCACTGCTCTTGGTGAGAGGGAGAAACAGCAGGGGAGCCTCTGGGCCTTTGTCAGCACAGAAATGTTCCCATTTGAACATGGCTCCATGTTTTCAACTTTATAGTAGCTCTGAGATTTAAAAAAAAAAAGGAATTTAATATCTCAAAGTGAGTATGATTGGAGAAAATCTTTAAATCACTGTAAACAAACTGCTTTTAAACATTCCTAGAGCAGGATGTATATCATTAATGGGAAGTCCCCAAATACAGCCTATTTGTCAACTCAAATAACAGCTACTGACCAATGTCCAGCCTTGAGAGAGTGCCAGGATCGGGGCAAAAATTGTTATGCACCTGCTCAGAGGTGGAGATCAGCATTCCTTCCCCCATTTTACAGTAAAGGAAGCTGAGCTTCAACCATGGTGGGTGACTGGCCAGTGAGAGGCTGAGCTGGAGATTCCGGCCAGGTCTGTGGACCACGGAGCCCACGCTATCGATCGTGCTAGGATTGTGCCAGGCTGATAAGTGACATCTTCATTAATATGTTTTTCTATAACTTTCTTAACCCTTTGACACTTCCCAACTCTCACCTGCAAATGGCATGCCTTCAGCTTTGAGGAGCCTTTCACTATTGTCCCCAGGGGGCTATCACAGGCAACTGAGAAAGAACAAACACTCCCAGATTCAACCATAATTCTCTTCAGTTTAGGTGAAAAGCTGGGTGGTTTGGGAAGAGGATTTCTTTAATGAACTTGGAAAGGAAGAGTTTGGGAGAGGTAGCAGGAGACTTTGTCTCAGAATGGAGACTCTGCCTAGCGTTGGGCCGACTCTGGAGAAGGTGGGAGATGGGCCAGCACAGGGATGTGTGTCTCTCTTCCCAGCAAAGCCCAGGCAAGCCTGGAACAGCCTGTCATCCCAGCCAGGTGTGGACAATGGCTGCACGCAGGGCCTGGTGCCCGCGTCCCCCAAGCAAGCAGGGCTTGGAGCAAGGGCACAAAGTTAGCCGTGTGGGTCCCCCGCAGCCCCAGAGTGTGGCAGGAGAACCACTGGGAGTCCAGGGACCCCACCCACCGCCTCCGTGGGACTCAAGCTGGCTAAAAGACAGAGAAGCTGTGACCCAAAACAGGGCCTGGAGCGGGGGTTAGGAGAATCTCCGGCTGTGAGGAGCCCAGAGGAGGCTGAGCTGCCTCCATGAGGAGCAGCCTGAGGGGCTGAGGCTGAGAACGTCGCCAACGCCCGGCCGGTGACCAGCAGGCCTCCAGACAGAAATTAAGGCTCGTCCCAGCAAAATAAGGACATGGCATTTGTTTGCACACCTGGACAGCTTACACCTGACTCGTCATTATTCTCCGTCACACTAACTGGTTCTTGCTAGAATGTCCAGGTCTGAGCACACACATACACACACACACACACATGCACACACACCTGCCACACACACACCCCACACGCTCCACACACACACA
>NW_007738404.1:18773-20012 GCF_000696425.1 Galeopterus variegatus | reverse complement strand
TCTATAACTTTCTTAACCCTTTGACACTTCCCAACTCTCACCTGCAAATGGCATGCCTTCAGCTTTGAGGAGCCTTTCACTATTGTCCCCAGGGGGCTATCACAGGCAACTGAGAAAGAACAAACACTCCCAGATTCAACCATAATTCTCTTCAGTTTAGGTGAAAAGCTGGGTGGTTTGGGAAGAGGATTTCTTTAATGAACTTGGAAAGGAAGAGTTTGGGAGAGGTAGCAGGAGACTTTGTCTCAGAATGGAGACTCTGCCTAGCGTTGGGCCGACTCTGGAGAAGGTGGGAGATGGGCCAGCACAGGGATGTGTGTCTCTCTTCCCAGCAAAGCCCAGGCAAGCCTGGAACAGCCTGTCATCCCAGCCAGGTGTGGACAATGGCTGCACGCAGGGCCTGGTGCCCGCGTCCCCCAAGCAAGCAGGGCTTGGAGCAAGGGCACAAAGTTAGCCGTGTGGGTCCCCCGCAGCCCCAGAGTGTGGCAGGAGAACCACTGGGAGTCCAGGGACCCCACCCACCGCCTCCGTGGGACTCAAGCTGGCTAAAAGACAGAGAAGCTGTGACCCAAAACAGGGCCTGGAGCGGGGGTTAGGAGAATCTCCGGCTGTGAGGAGCCCAGAGGAGGCTGAGCTGCCTCCATGAGGAGCAGCCTGAGGGGCTGAGGCTGAGAACGTCGCCAACGCCCGGCCGGTGACCAGCAGGCCTCCAGACAGAAATTAAGGCTCGTCCCAGCAAAATAAGGACATGGCATTTGTTTGCACACCTGGACAGCTTACACCTGACTCGTCATTATTCTCCGTCACACTAACTGGTTCTTGCTAGAATGTCCAGGTCTGAGCACACACATACACAAACACACACACACACACATGCACACACACCTGCCACACACACACCCCACACGCTCCACACACACACAAACACACACACACACACTCCACACCCACCCCACACACCCTCCACACACCCTCCACACACACACACACCCTCCACACACACACACCCTCCACACACACACACACTCTTCACACACACACCCTTCACACACACACATGCACACACACCCTCCACACACACACATGCACACACACCCTCCACACACACACATGCACACACACCCTCCATGCACACACACGTGCACACACACCCTCCACACACGCACACCCTCCACACACACACACACACCCTCCACACACACACACCCTCCACACACACACACACCCTCCACACACACA
>NW_007738404.1:0-18575 GCF_000696425.1 Galeopterus variegatus | reverse complement strand
CACACACACACCCTCCACACACACACACATACATGCTCACACACCCTCCACACACACACACACCCTCCACACACACACACACCCTCCACACACACACACATACATGCTCACACACCCTCCACACACACACACATACATGCTCACACACCCTCCACACACACACACATACATGCTCACACACCCTCCACACACACACACATACATGCTCACACACCCTCCACACACACACACATACATGCTCACACACCCTCCACACACACACACATACATGCTCACACACCCTCCACACACACACACATACATGCTCACACACCCTCCACACACACACACATACATGCTCACACACCCTCCACACACACACACATACATGCTCACACACCCTCCACACACACACACATACATGCTCACACACCCTCCACACACACACACATACATGCTCACACACCCTCCACACACACACACATACATGCTCACACACCCTCCACACACACACACATACATGCTCACACACCCTCCACACACACACACATACATGCTCACACACCCTCCACACACACACACATACATGCTCACACACCCTCCACACACACACACATACATGCTCACACACCCTCCCACACACACACCCTCCACACACACACACCCTCCACACACACACACACCCTCCACACACACACCCTCCACACACACACAACCTCCACACACACACACACCCTCCACACACACACACCCTTCACAAACTCCACACATACTTACTCACTCTCCATACACACACCCTGCACTCAACCGCCCCCCCCCCACACACACACCTTCTACACACAAACTCTGCAGCTGAGGAAGGTTGCTCTGACCCTGTGTG
The DNA here is from genome assembly GCF_000696425.1 of Galeopterus variegatus. Taxonomy (NCBI): domain Eukaryota; kingdom Metazoa; phylum Chordata; class Mammalia; order Dermoptera; family Cynocephalidae; genus Galeopterus; species Galeopterus variegatus. Next base: position 17,716 of record NW_007738404.1, on the reverse strand, counting down.
ATCAACAGAGTATTTCCCCCCACAGTATGTCCGTGTCAATCCCTGGACTCTGTGATATTACGTACGTTACATGAAAGGGGAGAATTAGGTTTGCCTTATTCTGCTTGGGCTTTCATAACAGAAACACCACAGACTGAGCGGCTTACACAACAGATATTTATCTCTCCTAGTTCTGGAGGCTGGAAGTCCAAGACGCAGGCGTTGGCAGGGTTGGTGTGTGGCAAGGGCCCGCTTTCTGGCTTGTGGCCAGGCGCCTCCATGCCGTGTCCTCACACGGCTGAGAGCAGAGAGAGGGCTTAGCTCTTTTCCTCTCATGAGGACACAAATCCTACATGGTGGCTCCACCCTCATGGCCTAACCACCTTCCGAAGCCCCCCCCCAATACGATTGCATGGAGGATTAGGGCTTCAACATATGAATGTGAGGCAGGGGGTTGCAGCGGGGAGGACACAAACATTCACCTCATAGCAGGGTTACAGATGGAATTAAGGTATTTAATCAGCTATCCTTGAGCTGGGGAGATCATCCTGGATTATCCAGATGGGCCCAAAGTAACGCAAGTGTCCTCACAGTGAAAGAGGGAAGCAGGAGAGTCAGTGTCAGGGTCGGAGAGAGATCTGCAGACGCCACACTGCTGCCTTTGAGGATGGAGGGGCCACGAACCAACGGCTGTGGGCGGCCTCTGGCAGCTGAATGAGAAGGGCATGGGTTCTCCCCAGAGTCTCCAGAAGGGACACTGCCCTGCCCACACCTTGATTCCAGCCCAGAAAAACACCTTTTGGACTCTGACCTCCAAAATTATAAGGTAATACATGTGTGTTGCTTTAAGTCTGTTACAGCAGCAACAAGAGACTGATGCACTGGGCTTCCCCAGAACGCACTTTCCCTCTGCCTCCTGACCTCTCCTCTGTGGCTGCCTCACCCCGTCTTATCACCGTTTCTCTTGCCCTCCTGGTCTCCAAGGCAACTGCTCTTCCTTCCTGGACCCCTCCCCCAGCCTAGAGCAGGGGACACTCTGGGACCTCTTTTACTGGTTCGGGCCCTGGTGATGGGCAGCTCCCCAACTCCAGTTCCCACAGGGCAGGGCAGGAACAAGAGGTCCTGGACCTTGCTGGGCCTCCTTAGTCTTCTCTGAGGCAGGGCCAATTGCCCCCACCCCCTGGCCAAAGGTGGGCGTGCAGGCCCAATGTGGACTAGAGCAGGAGAAGGGCGGCTGGAGCAGAGCAGAGGCCGACCTTGCTGGGCCTCCTTAGTCTTCTCTGAGGCAGGGCCAATTGCCCCCACCCCCTGGCCAAGGGTGGGCATGCAGGCCCAATGTGGACTAGAGCAGGAGAAGGGCGGCTGGAGCAGAGCAGAGGCCAGTGGCCTGGAGTGGAGAAAGAGGTCGTCTTGAAGGTACCAGAGTGTATCACACCTCGTAAAACAGTGCAAACTGGAGTGCGGAGAGTTACTGCCATCGGGACTTTCATCTCCTGTCAATAAAGCATTATAAGCACTGAGCTGGGGTTTCGGCTCTTAGTTCCAGATGTGGCTCACTGCCCATCTCCAGCAGGGCCTCCTTTTCCCCTGCCCTGTTCCCACGCAGGCCACTCAGGGTGATGCTGGGCCAGATGAAGGAGAGGGACATCAGAGAAGTGTAAATGGGCCTTTCAGAACTGTGCCCTGGGGTTGTAGAAGCCAGGCCAGCCCAGCCAGCTGGTGGAAGGCCACAGATACAGAGATTCCTGACCCATGAGGAAGAAAGAGAGAGCTGGTGGTGGCTCTGCTAAAGGTCTGGCTGTTCCTGCTGAGATGTGGGGAGGGGACTCACCCAGGACTAGTGCCGGGAGGCCTGGACCCTCACCCCAGGGCTGTCCTTGACCCAAACGGTAATCTTGGGCAACTCAGTTTCCTTTTCTGGCCTCAATAGTCTTGGAAAAGTGAGAAATTTCCTCTACTTTGTTTTGTTAATTAGTCAATAATTATGTATTAAGCAAGTGGTGCATTCTGGTAGTCTTGGAAGATGCAGGTTCTCTACTTGTGTAAAATACTCATTGTTGCTGTAAAAGACAGACAAACCTTAAGTAAGAGGGATCCCATAAAGAGGCAAAATAACAACAGATTGTGATCAATGCTGTGCAAGAAAGGAAAGAGGATATGATAGAGGAAATCTTAGGGGAAGTCCTTTCTTAGGAAGGCGGTGGGTGATGTCTTCTCTGAAGGAGGTTTGTGTTGAGCCAAATGGGACCATGTAGAGGAAGAGCATTCCAGGCAGAAGGAACAGAGTGCAAAGTCCCCGAGTGGGAATAAGCTTGGAGCATTAGAAGAACAGAAAACGCATTATAGCCCACATGGAGTGAGAGAGAAAGGGACAGAAAGTGAGGGCAGTCAGATAGTCAGGGGCCAGTTCTCCTTGTGTTAATTAGGACCAGGTCAGGTGCATGTCAAGGAAGTTCAGAGGTATGTGGTTTGGGATTGGTGTGCCCCTCCAAAGTGTCACATCCCCAGCTCCTTCTATGTCGCTACTCCACATCCTCATCATGTGGCTCACTCCTCATGGTCCAAAATGGCTGCTTGAGCTCCAGACATTAAGTCCACCTTCCACTTATCCAGAAGGAGAAAGGAATAAAGGAAGGCAGCCTTTCTCCCTTTGGGGGCACTGCCCAGTAGTTGAATGCATTTCTGTTTACAACTCGTTAGCAAGAATGCTGAGAAGTGTGCTCTTTATTCTAGATGATTTACATGCCCAGCTTAGAATCAGAGGTTATGTTACTCAGGAGGAAGAGGAGAATAAGTATTGGGGTCGACACTGGCAGCTCTGCCCCCTGCCCACAAGGTAGGGAGTTCACATCCAGAACCTCTCCTGATGCTTCCATTGCTTAAACCCATGTCCAATGATAAACTAATCATCTACCCCCATAAACCTATCCTTTCCTGTCTCAGGAGTTGGCATCACTGTCCAATCAGTTGCCCAAGACAGAACTCTGATGACTCCCCAGACCTCCTGCAAAGACCCATATCCAACACATAAGGGTACTTCAAAAAGTTCATGAAAAAATAGAATTAAAAAGAATATGAATCTTTCCATGAACTTTTCGAAGTACCCTCGTATCACAGAGACCTGCCCATGCGACCACCAAAATATATCCTGAATCCATCCTCTTCTCTCCATCTCTCCTGCCACCGTCCTAATCGAAGGCATGTCTCTTCCCTCGACCACTGCAATAGCCTCCAAACTGGCTTCCTGCTTCCCCACCACCGACCTCCACAGAGCAACCGTTGTCATCAGTCTAAAACCAACTGGCTCTGTTGGAAGTCCTTGAGTGGCTTTTAGATAAAAATAATGAAGCCCAACATCTGTGACGTGGCCCCACAATAACCAGCCTTTGACTTTGTCTCTTGGGTGCTGTCTCTCACTTGCATTCTCTTGCTTTTTGTCTCTCTCTCCTTCTCTCCCCTTCTGCCACACCAGCCTTCTTTCAAGTCATCAAATGCTTGAAAGAAGTACAAAAGTCCTTCTGCTGCAGGACCTTTGCACATGCAGCTCTCTCTGCCAGGAATGCTTTCCCTGCCTCCTTTCTCACCTGACTCAATCCAGTTTCTGAGGCCCTTCCCTGGCCTGCCACCCCTACTCCAGACTAGGTATGTGCTGCCACACTGCTCTGTATGTCTCACACAGCATTTGTCACCAGTGCAGTTAATTAATTGTTTCATGGCTTCTCAAGCCAAAACATCAGCTCCCTGGGAATGTATCATGTTCACTGGTGGGTCCTGGTCCCTGGTGCACAGGGGTGCCCAGTAATGTTGATTCAATGTGTACATTTAAGGTCTCTGTTGATCCCTGCACCAGCTGATGCTTCTTGAATCTGAAGAGGAAGGCTCAGATATCTGGGAGGTGAGACACTGTGTGTGTTAATGGTGGGGCTCCATTCATGTGGGCTACTCATGATGTAATAAACCTTATGGTGCCTCAGAGAGGCCCTAATAGCTTCATGAAGCTAGGTTCTCAGCCTCACACACATGTGGCAAAGCTCATCTCTGGATGTGGGTAACAGGACTAAATCTCACTTGAGACCTCCAGCAGCTGAGATTCCAGAAGGCAAGAGAGGAAAGGGAGGTGCGATCAGAGACTAGGGAGGTGCAATCAGAGACTAGGGAGGGGGAAAGGATGTGTCTCAGCAGGGTTTGGAGGGAGCCAGGGTGGCTTACAGTGAGCTGCACAAGGGCTAGGAGCATCAGGAGACCAGAAGCCCAATCCGCAAACAAAATTTCTTTTTAGGCCTCTTTTGAGGAGCAAGTCTCCAACTTTTAGAATATTTTTCACTAGAACTTATCAGTGTGGACATGATGGGCTGTAGATCAGGAGACCCCAGCTGTGGACTCACCTGCGTTCCTATTGCAGTGTGACATTGGGCATGTTGCTTCCACTCTCTGGGTGTGCCTCCACACTCTGGGTCTGCCTCAGTTTCTCTCTCTCTGAAAAGGGGGTGTTTGAACTAGAAGATCTTGAGAGTCATTGCAATTAATTTTCATGTTGGTAAAACAATCTCTGAAGTTCCTATTGCAGTGTGACATTGGGCATGTTGCTTCCACTCTCTGGGTGTGCCTCCACACTCCGGGTCTGCCTCAGTTTCTCCCTCTCTGAAAAGGGGGTGTTTGAACTAGAAGATCTTGAGAGTCATTGCAATTAATTTTCATGTTGGTAAAACAATCTCTGAAAAATGTAGGTAATCTGTTTAGATGTGAATATAACCATTTTTTATTTTTATTTTTGTCTTTTGTCTTTTTTCTGTGTCCGGCAACGGGATCGCAACCCTCGGTGTTGCTCCCGCGCCTCGCTCAGCCAGTGAGCGGGAGCCGAACCCTGTATGTGGGATCCGAACCCTCGGGCGGGAGCGCTGCCGCGCTTCCCAAGCGGCGCACTATCCAGTGCGCCACCGGGCCGGCCCTATAACCATTTGTCAGGCTAGTCTACACTAGGCTGTGGTGACCCTGACATCTTGGCGGCTTAACACAATAATGACATCTTTCTCACTCACACACAGTCTGCTGTGTGTTAGCTGCATCATTGGAAATGTGCAGCCTCCAAGGTCCGGAGGCAAGGGAGAGAAAGGCGAGGAAGACACACTGGCTCTAACTGCTCTGTCTGGAATAGTTTCCACTCACAGTACACTGGCCAAAGGAATCACGTGGCCCCACCCCAGCTGCAAGGGAGTCTGGCAGCTCCAACTGTCTCTGACACACTCCGTGACATGATGTTGGGATGAGAAAGGCCTCTACACTCACAAGCACTTGTTGCAACACACCAGCATCAAGAACCTTCTGGGTGTGCACCCTGAAGCTGGGCTTCACCCTGTACATGTTCCTTTGCTCACACTCAAATTTCAGCCGACATTCAGGGATCCCATCCTATCCTCTGTACCCACCACCCCTCAGCTGAGCTTCCAGTGCCTCAAAAACATCTGGAATTCCTCTTTCCCAGTGGGAGACAAGGACATAGCTACAGATGGTGTCCCGCCAATTCTGCAGCATCCTCGGTATGACTAAGGGGACATCTGATCTCCCTTTGTCTGGAGTATGGGCAAAGTGAATGAAAAAGTTCTTTTAACCAAAGAGAAAACACTTGAAATATTTAACTTGCTATGTTTGTCATTCAGTCTTAACTACACAGTTCATCCACCCATTCATTCAATTATTCAACAGGAGATTTCTTTTTTTTTTTTTTTTTGTCTTTTTCCGTGTCCGGCAACGGATCGCAACCCTCAGTGTTGCCCCCGTACCGGACCGGGGACCGGCAATGGGATTGCAACCCTCGGTGTTGCTCCCGCACCTCGCTCAGCCAGTGAGCGGGAACCGGTCTGTATGTGGGATCCGAACCCTCGGGCGGGAGCGCCGCCGCGCTTCCCAAGCGGCGCACTATCCAGTGCGCCACCGGGCCGGCCCATTCAACAGGAATTTCATGCCAGACGTGTGATGAGACTTTGAGGTGTAGAGCCCCTAAAATGTGCAGAGTATTGCTGGGGGCACAAGGAATATGGTATAAGGGTCTTACCCTCACAGCAAGTCTCACGGGCTTGCTGAGACTAATAATAAGCAATATTACTACCATCACCATAATGATGACGAGGATGCTGAAGACAATGGTGATAGCTGTCACTTCCCGAGTGGTTATTTTGTGCCAGGCTGGGTACTGTGCCAAGTGTCTTACAGATATGATTGTCCTTGATCCTCCAAACAATCAGTGAAGCAGCAACTATTATCCTCACTTTCTCAAAAATTTGGTGTCGAAAGCCAGCCATGGTGTCCAACCACAGCAGCGTTGGCTGTGCATGAGTGAGGTGTTCTCAGGGCGGCAGTGGCACCTCCACTGGACCAGGTCTGTAGTGTGATGAGAGCATTGTTCCTCACCGCACAGGCTCCCAGCCTGTTTCTTCAGGCCACATTTGGTTTCTGTCACTTGCTACCAGGAGCTCTGTATAGCTGGTGTCAACCAGAGGAAAAATGTCCCAGCAAAGGTGGGGAGAAATCCACCAATGCCCCAGAGGTGCCATCTTTTCCTTCCCTCCCGCCTCTGCCTGGGTTCCAGGCCACAGCAACTCTCCCTGAGTTATTAAGAGGGGGCTCCCTGTGCGGCCTCCCTGTGTCCACAGTTGCTCCTCTAACCACTGCCCACACTGCCGCCAGAGGGCGCTCTCTAACATGGGAATCTGACCCTCCCACCCCCAAAGTGACCCGTGAGACAAAAGTCTCTGATTGACCAGGCCTCCCAGGCTCTTCAGGCCCATTGCCTGCCTGCAGCCACAGCTCCTGTCATGCCCTCTCGTGGCCACCTCTGAACAGTTCTCCAAATGTGCCATTGATCCTCAGGCCTCCGTGCCTTTATCCAGTAAATCATTGTTGAATGTTGAGTCCTGTGTTTGTCCCATCTGCATCCCTAGTGTCTAGCTCAGTGCCTGGCACATTGAGTTCTCAATAAATGGTTGTTGAATTAATTGAATTGAAATTAGATGGGACCTGAGTGATCATCTAATTCAGAGGTCTCAAATGGGTAGCCCATAGGCTGGATTCAGCCAGCATCATTCTTAAAATTCTATTTTAACTAGCTGTCAGCATTTTTTTTTAAAAAGGAGAGACCATATAGGAATGGCTCCAACTTTCTGGCTTCTTTTCAATAAGCCGAAGAGCTTCCCCTGCCTCTCTTCCCGGCTGCATTCGGCTCTGACAATAATCCTGTTGCCTAGAGCCTCAGTGGTGGTGGCTTCTCAGAAATAGGGCAAACATTCTCCCTTTTCTACAGCTCCTGCCCTGCTCACTTCTCTCATTTTGGCAAAACCTGTCTTGGGCTCTTACAAGCCTGAAATTTTTAGTCCCTGATCCCTTTGTTACCTTATTTTATAAGCAGACAGAGATGCCTGCTAGGGGTTTGTCCAAGGCTGCATTTAGTGGCAAAGCTGGGGCTGGGACCAAAGTGCCTAGATCCTTGCCACACTCCACCATCTGCCTTACGTTCTCCATGCATCACTCTGCATATGATTGAGTCACCCCTCATGTCCCCCACACGTGCTTGGAATCTCCATTTTGGATTTGCCTTAAGCTTCTTTTGCTACAAGGTTGGGAATGTTTAAGAGCCTCCTAAGGCTACATCAACGCCTCCACTGCCACCCCCGACATGATCCCCTGGTGCCCCCTGGCCCAGCGTCCAGAGCCACATCCATCATGGACACTTGGCTGTCAGCACGGCCACGTGCCCCTCTCAAAGGCCTGAATCCAGAATGGATCTATCCCGGGAGGAACCTTGTTATGCTTTTATGTCTTCAGTTCATTAGATTTTCTGTCAGCAGCATAAATCAGGGCCAGGCCCTCTTCTTGCCCGCTCGGGAATGGGGAAGACACGCAGGGAAAAGATCTAAAACTCATGGAGGGCTGATCCTGGCAGACCATGATTTACCACCCCCATTGTCTCCCCAACCTCTATATTTATTTCTTAGTGTATTTTTAACCAAAAAGAAATCTGAAAGAGATCATTGGGGGAGAAGGAAGTGGATAGGGAGGGTGAATGGGGAGACTGAGGTTAAAGCTGTTGGTTCCCGTGTAATCCTATGAAATTACCCCTCATTTTCCTTAATTCCAGAGTCAAAAAACTCTCACCTGTTGTTCTTCCCTAGCGCACCTAAGGGGAGTTACTTTTTGAAAAGTAAACCCAATCATGTTGAACTCTTCAGTAGTTCCCCATCACAATTAGGACAAGATCCAAACTCCCTCCCAGAGCTCCCAGGCCCCCAATGCTCTGGCCCCTGCCTTTGTCCCCCATCTCATCTTGGGTGACTCTCCCCCATTGCTTAGTAAATTGCAAAAACGTTTTTCATTCATTCAACACATATTTGATGAGCACCTACGAGGTGCCAGATACTTTTATAAGCCCTTGGGGTATAGTAGGGGGAAAAAAAATTCCTGACCTGATGGAGTTTACATTTTAGTGGAAGAGACGCAATGTTACAAATGAGCCAACACACGTATAATACATAGAACTGTGATAAGTGCTATTAAAAATAAACCAGGATGAGGGATGGAGAGTGAAAGGGGGAGCTATTTCAGATGGGGTGGCCCAAGGAGACCTCTCTGAGGAGGTGTCCTTTGGGCAGAGACCAGAGCAAAGTGAGGGGTGGGCACTCCAGGGAGAGGGGGTGGCAAGTGCAAAGGCCCTGGGATGGGAGTGGGCAAGGTGTGTTCAAGCAAGTGCAAGAAGCCCATGTGGCCAGCAATGGGTGGGACAGGAGTGAAGATGGAAGAGCTGGCCAGAAGCCAACTCATGCAGGGCCCGTGGGCCGTGGAAAGGACTTTGAATATATTCTGAGTGTGGTGAGGACCTCTGAGGGTTTGGACCGTGGGAGGGCCCAAGTGAATGCTGGGGTGAGAGAGGGAGGAATGGGTGGGTGGGTGGGTGGGAGTGCTCAGCCTCAGGAGAATGGAGAACTTATCTTTATGCTTTGGGTGTTTGCCTGGGGCTTACACTGTGACATTACATCTAGGCTACATTTTTGTATTATCATTACCTGCACTGAGCCATCCTTCTGTCCAAGAATCACCATGAACTTAGAATCTCATGTCGTTCTGTGTCTCCGCTTCCCGCATTGTTTTACACACCTGAAAGGGCATTAGGTTCATGCCAGCATGAAGTTGGACTAGATGTAAAAATTGCTTTTGAATTGGAGAATGAAAACAAAAGAATTTTGTTCCTTCTATTTCCAAACTCATTCCCATGTCAGGGACTTTGAAGCAGGCACTGCTTCTAGAATGTAGACTTTCCCTCTCCCCAGCACTTTCACCCTCCCCTGGCACCTCGCTCTTCCATCCTTCAGATAGGGATGGATGTGTCACCCCAAAATTTGTATGCTAAAGGCCTAACCCCCAGTGGGATTGTATTTGGAGATAGGGATTTTAGGAATAATTAAAGTCAAGTGATGTTATATGGGTCGAGTCCTAATCTAATAGGATTGGTGGCCTTACGAGAAGAAAAAGATCTCTCTGTCTCTATCTCTCTCCCTCTGGAAAGACCATGTGAGGACATGGCAAGAAGGTGGCTGTCTGTAAGCCAATACCTTGGCCTTAGACTTCCCAGCCTTCAGAACTGTGAGAAATAAGTGTCTGTTGCTTAAGCCCCCCAGTCTGTGGTACTGTGATGGCAGCCCCGGCAGACTAAGACAAGCAGGTTTCACCTCTTATGATCACGCATCCTTCCCCAGCAGTAAAAACATTCAGCACTCCCCCACACTGTATGTAAAGCTATTCATAAATCTCCTACATATGCCACATATTCTACCATCAGTCTGTGTATAGAACATCAGGGAAAATTTCGGTATCTTAAAGATTAAGAAATAAGAAAAAAATAGAAGTGCTACTATTTTCTTTATGTATCACACTGGATCCTCTTGTGCACACCACTTGAGAGGCATTATTTTAGAACTCAGCCTCTGTTCTGCAGGAAAGCCTTTGCTGATCTACAACTCATTCATTTATTCATTCATTCACTGAAAAATATTCATAAAGGATCTTCTGGGGACAGACTATACATTTATGCATCAGACACAGTTCTGCTCTTGAAGGCAACAATTCTGTAATGCAGTCTCATCTGTAATTAGCTGTAATTAATTGTTTCTCTGTTTACAAGACATCTGTCTTTCCCTCCAGCTCTGTGAAGACAGTGGCCATGGCTGGCTGTACCATTCACTTTTGCATCTTCCGTGTTTGGGACACCATAGGCATTCAGAGAGGTGGTTTTCTCAAAATCTTCCAGAAGCAGATGGAGAAGTCAGGCTGGGACACCGGTCTGCCCAACTCCAAAGCAGGTGGGGCACCTTGCTCACCTTGGCCTCCATGTCCACAGAGTGGAGGCCCAGCCTGGCTCCAACAGTGTGACCATGGGCAAGGCAGCTAACCTCTCTGATGCTCAAAGTCCTCCCCTGAAGAAGGGGACCACCCCTCAGAGGGCTGTCAAGCGGGGGTGTGGGGATCAGGGGACAGTGGGGGAGGGGGCCACATTAGAGCTTCCAGCCTTTTCCCAAAGAAGGAGGCCTTTATTGTCCTGTTTTGAAAGATTTTATCTCTTAAACAAACTTTGTTTTAAAGTAATAATTTCATTCCCCCTTCTTGTTCCTCAAAGATGTCTGTGGTCATCTTCTGAGAATTCCAGTAAACTCCAAGATGGAACGCTCCCTACCTAGCCAGGATTCCCTGACCTCGGGCAAAATGTGTCTGGTCTGTAAGGGCCTCTGAATTGTGGGGATGATAGGACTGAAGCCACCACTGTCAGCCCTCTGAGGACCTCAGGCCTAGAGCCCCTGAGAGGATGGTGGTGACAATAAATGTAGTCACCAGCCTTTATCATGTCACCATCTATGCCCCACGTGGTTTGCATGTGTTGCCTCTAGGGGTCTAGCACTTGTCCCCATTCTGCAGAAGAGGGACTAAGACTCAGAAACGTTGACGATTCCCCCAAGCAGGGGCATGGTAGAGTCTGATTCCAGAACAACCCCTCTGTCTTAGTCAGTGCCAGCTGCTGTAACGAAATAACACAGATCGGGTGGCTTAAATAAGACATTTGTTTCTCACAGTTATGGAGGCTGGAAGTGCAAGATCAAGTTGCCGGCAGATTCAGTTCCTGGTGAGGGCTCTCTTCCTGGCTTGCAAACAGCTGCCTTCTCACTGTGTCCTCACCATGGCAGAGAGAAAACTCTGACATCTCTTCTTATGACGGCACAAATCCCATGATGTGGGCCCACCCTCATGACCATATCTAAACCTAATTATCTCTCAAAAGCCTGGCCTCCAAATACCATCACAATAGGGACCTGGCTTGCAAACAGCTGCCTTCTCACTGTGTCCTCACCATGGCAGAGAGAAAACTCTGACGTCTCTTCTTATGACGGCACTAATCCCATGATGTGGGCCCACCCTCATGACCATATCTAAACCTAATTATCTCTCAAAAGCCTGGCCTCCAAATACCATCACAATGGGGGTTAGAGTTTCACATATGAATTTTGGGGGAGACAAAGCTTTAGTGCATAACACCCACTAAACCCCAACACTAAGTTTTCTTCCCATGCCTGAGTCTAGAATCCCGGGGTTGGGGCCTTACCCTGGGGGACTTCCTAGTCCAGCCGAGGACACTGGACATGACTTTATTTGACCAAACCAGCAGGGCTGCAAAAAGGCCCCACAAGGCCTTGCATGATTTGACCAAAGTTGGCCACTGGTACCTGCATCAGATCCAGGCAGCCAGGAGAGCCCTGAGCTCCCTGCTCTGTGCCTCAGTTTCCACCGTTATAGAGCACAGACACTAATGCTGCAAAGGGCTGTTGCAAAGCTGCTGAGAAATAGCAGAGGCAGAAGGCCCAGCAACCTGCGACTGAGATAAATCCGCCCCCTGGCTGCAGGCCTTCTCCCAGCCCTGCCAGGTGGGGGTGGGAGAGGAAGCGGAGGAGGATCGCTTTCTGTGGACCTGTCCAGAGAACTTGGGCCGCCCTGCAGAGTGATGGCCGCAGGGGGACGAACCCGAAGATAAATAAGAACAGTCCGCGTGAGCCAGGCTCATCTTAACACTAAGCAGAGGGGCTGCGGGCCGGACTTGAAAGTCCCCGGCTGAGATGGATGAGCTGCCGCCTCGGCAGGGGCGGCTGGGCGCGGGGGATGAATGATGGGGTGTCGGACTGCTCAGTCACACCAGTCAGAGATGCCGGCCTCTGTCCAGCCGCTGGAACATGTGCAGGGCCATTGCCCTGCCTGCGGTCCTGCCTGGGGATTTATGGCTTCGTTAAAGGCCTGGAGAGGGGCTGAGGCCAGGCCTGGGGTGAGAGGGTCTGATGGCCCGGCTGTCCCTGCTGGATTTCCACTCTGTGCAATGGAAGAGAAACCAGGGCCTGGCGAGGCAGTGGTGACTCTGTCTGGGTCATGCACAGAGGGGCGTGAGGCCTGGCCCCCTTCCTGATGTCAGCTGGCCCCTGAGAACTTCTGGAAGGAGGATGCTGGGAACCTCCTGGTGACTCCCTCTATTGCCCCCACCCTCAGCCAACACATACCTGGGGTGCATCCCTTTCTCCACCTGCTTTTTCCAGCCACCTTGCCTTTACCCACTCAGGTCCCTCTGCCTGGTGCGCTGGGGCCTTGGAGAAATCCCACCCATCCTTACGGCCTCGGCACAGTTGCCGCCATGAGAATGCTTCCTTTGGCACTCCCACTCCATCCAGGTAGCATGAGCTCCCTGGTCGGAGTCCCACCACCCTCATTATCCTTACCAACCTCTTCCACAATCATTTGGTATTTGTCCCTAAATAACCATGAGCTTGAGGAACTTCGAGGCAGGAAGCCCATTTTTCTTCATCTCAACATCTCCAGAATTTACTCCATGATATTACCTAAACTGTCTATTGAGGTCTTACTATGTGCCAGGGGCTGTGCTCAGTGTTTTAGTATTTCACTATTTACTGTGTTCATCCATTTCACAGACATGAAAACTGAGGCTCAGAGAATCATTAGCCAGGGTTCAAACCAAGGTCCGTCTGATTCCAAAATACAAAAGTGCTTGACTATTCAGCTAAGCACTAGCCTGTGAAAAAATCAGAAAACATGAAACGAATTTTCTCTTTCTCCTCTGCTGCTATTTTTATGAGTCTACCACCCAATGCCCACCCTTGGCATTTGCACAATAACGTGTCTTCTCATATGTCCTCCCACTTGATCCCCATAGCAATCCTGCGAGGTCAGCATGCTGATGATCACCCCATTTTACAGGCTAAAAAAACTGAGGTCCAAAGAGGGGACATGACCTCCCAGGGTCACAGCAAGGGGGTGTCTGAGCCAGGGCTCTGGTATGTCCTGCCTGTCTCCACAGCCCCTCAGCTACTGCCACACCTCCTCCCTCTCAGCCTAATCTCAGCAGGAAGGTGGGACTGGGGAATGCTGAGACTTTGCAGGTGAACTCTGGACCCTTCCCACCGGGGGAGCAGAGAGGCCTCCAAGCATGAAACTCCCAGGTCATCTTCAATCCTCCCCAAATCCCATGCCCTTGCTAACACCCACCACCCAGGGGGGATCCTCCTCTTTGGTAGAATAATGCCCCTGGCTGTCAGCCGGTCTGGGCTATTCAGAGCCAGGGATGTTTCCAAGTCATTCTGACTTCCTGCTCACCTACATCACCCCATGCTGGGACTGGGGGTGCCTGCTGCATTCCCTTCCTGACCAGACCTGCAGCTCCAGAGCTGGCACAGCTGGTGGGAAGCAGTCCCCTCCCAGCACCTCGGCCTCCCTGATGGGGCTCTGCTTCAAACAGGGGTGTGGATGACACTCCATCGAGGCTGTCTGGGCAGGAGTTGGAGCAATGCAAGCTGGTCCCCACTTCTCCCACAGCATCCCCACACCCTTGCTGCTTGCTGGGTCTCTTCATGGTCTATTTTGAGTCCAGATGTTTAACAAGTTGCGATTCTCACCACCTGTCCCAAAGGATCCATCAAGCTCCCTAATCATTCCCTACTTAGGAGGAAAGGGAGGCTTTGAGGAGGAAATTGACATGTCTGCGATCTCTTTGGGGAAGGACCACAGTTAGCACTTGAGCCTGCAAAGATTTTTGCCTCCATCATTCATTCATTCATTCATTCACTCACTCATCACACTATCACTCAGTAGGTAACACTGCATGCAAGCCACCGTTTGTTGAGCACCTTCTATGTGCAAAGCAATCTTCTAGGCATTAAAATAAAACAGGCAAATAGTTTGTCTTCATGAAGCAATAACCCAGTAGGGAAGTCAGACATTAGAACTTCAGAGGATAGTTAATACATGCTGTGATAAATCACTTTGCTCACATTTCTGCTTAATCTCACCTCCTCCAACTGACCTTGCCAGACCCCCATGTTTAAAGTCCCACCTTGTTAATATCTATCCCCTGTCCTGATTTTTTAATAGCAGTATGAATATTTGGTACAATGTATTTAGTTATGTATTTCTTGGTTTACCTTCTATCTTTCCCAGTAAGTACATGAGACTGGAATTTGTGACTACTTTGTGCCCAATCTCCAGCATCTGGCATGTTAGAGGTACTCAGTAAATACTTGTCGAATGAGAAGTGAATGAATAAGTGGCTCAGTGCTACAAAGAGGAAATATGGGGATTCTGAGAGGACAAACAGGGAAACCCAGCTTAGTCTAGGGGTCAGGGGGTACCCCCCCAAAGCAGTAGCTGAGTTCAGAGTGAGCCCCAAAGCAGGTAGAAGGACACCAGGAAAAGAAGTAGGAAGAGCTTGTCAGGCAGAGGAACAGCAGCATGTGCAGAGCCGAGGATGTCAAAGAGATCTGATAAGGTCTCAGCTGCTGCTCATATAGGACAGTCACAGGCGGCTGTCTCGAGGGCACACAAGGGCGGAGCCATCTTTCAGCAAGCCTTTGAAGGCACTGAAAAAGAGGCTCTAGATCCTTGGATTTAAATCCTGGACAACTTATTTAACCTCCTTTATCCCCAGTTTCCTCATCTGCAAACTGGGATGAGTACAGTGCTTACCTCGTGGGGTTACTGTGAGGACACATGGAATGACAGCTTCAAGTTTTTTGGTTGAGAGCCTGGCCTGTGGTGGGAGTTTAATACATGCTGGCTATTGGAGCCCAGCGCTGCCTCCCCTCTCCCATGGAAAATCAGGCCAAGGTATTCAGGATTTAAAGAAGCAGTTCCCGGATAGCTTCCATCTAGGAATGGTGGGGTGGGAAGTTGGGAGGACTGGGAATTAGTTCACTCTCATCTCTCCCTCAAGCAAATCGTGCCCCTCTCAGCCTCAGTGTCCCCATCTGCTCAAGGAGGTAGGTGGGGTGGGAAGTTGGGAGGACTGGGAATTAGTTCACTCTCATCTCTCCCTCAAGCAAATTGTGCCCCTCTCAGCCTCAGTGTCCCCATCTGCTCAAGGAGGTGTCAGCCAGTTTTTCTCTGTGGCTGAGACTCCCTCCCCCAGCCTTTCCCAGCCAAGCTTCCTGTCCCCTGAGGCTTTAACTTCCCGTCAGAGACCTCAGGGCCATGCACATTCAGGCCTTCACCTCCTGCACGAATATTTTGCACCTTCCCCCAGCCCAGATGTCCTGGAGTCTTGCCTCCCTGCTCTCTCTGGGCCCTACTGGCCAGCTGCTAGCCAGAAAGCCATTCGCCCCTCCCCCGCCTGCAGCACCTATTGCGGGAGCTGTTCTGCCTTGAAAAGCCCCCAGGAATCGACCACCACCAAACTCCTGCTCATCTGTGCCCAGTGCAGCAGGAGGTCATGCTCACACTGTGATCATTAATTTTAGGGGGTAGACTCACAGTATGAGTTGAAGGCTCCCCTAACCTCAGAGAGGGCCCAGTTTGCCCCTTACCCCACACCCCAGGGGAGATAAGCCCCAGGTAAGTACTCACACACACACACACACACACACACGCACACTTGGTCTCAGGAGGGCTGAAAAAGCTTCCCCTGAGACAGAGAGCGAGTTTCAGAAACCAGGCCATGGGAAGGGGTCGCTGAGGGGCAGGCTCTGGCAGTGGGCCTGGAACTGTGGTTTCTGTCAGCCAGTTTTTCTCTGTGGCTGAGACTCCCTCCCCCAGCCTTTCCCAGCCAAGCTTCCTGTCCCCTGAGGCTTTAACTTCCCGTCAGAGACCTCAGGGCCATGCACATTCAGGCCTTCACCTCCTGCACGAATATTTTGCACCTTCCCCCAGCCCAGATGTCCTGGAGTCTTGCCTCCCTGCTCTCTCTGGGCCCTACTGGCCAGCTGCTAGCCAGAAAGCCATTCGCCCCTCCCCCGCCTGCAGCACCTATTGCGGGAGCTGTTCTGCCTTGAAAAGCCCCCAGGAATCGACCACCACCAAACTCCTGCTCATCTGTGCCCAGTGCAGCAGGAGGTCATGCTCACACTGTGATCATTAATTTTAGGGGGTAGACTCACAGTATGAGTTGAAGGCTCCCCTAACCTCAGAGAGGGCCCAGTTTGCCCCTTACCCCACACCCCAGGGGAGATAAGCCCCAGGTAAGTACTTACACACACACACACACACACACACGCACACTTGGTCTCAGGAGGGCTGAAAAAGCTTCCCCTGAGACAGAGAGCGAGTTTCAGAAACCAGGCCATGGGAAGGGGTCGCTGAGGGGCAGGCTCTGGCAGTGGGCCTGGAACTGTGGTTTCTGATGGTGCTTCTGCCATTGAGTTGGAGGAAGCTGGGGAGGGAGAGGAGGGGAGCACTGAGTCTGCAGCTGAGCTGGGATGTGGAAAATGTCACAGGGCAGAGGCCCCCCTAAGATCTGCACTGGGACGAGGTGACCTGGTTTTCCCCAGGCTGGTGAACCTAGGGGAGTCATTTGTCCTTCTAGAGGCCGATTCCCTCCTCTGCAGAAAGTCGGCTCAGGCAGCAGGTAGCATGGAGCTACAGACCCAGGCAGGCAGACCCAGGTCCCAGGCTCAGCCCAAACCTGACATAGAGGGCTGCCCGTTGCTAGGCTTTTGTGTCCTCATCTGCAAAATGGGACAGTAACCTTTACCTAGCAGGATTGCCATAAGGTTTAGAAATGGTATACACAAAACACCTACCCCACCGCCTGGGAAATACCTTTCCTTGGGGCACCTGCCCAGCCCCAGGTGAGGCTGAGCCTCCTTTATTGGGTCTTTCCTCGTAGCACTGACTGCTGTCTGTACTTCTGTATGTATTCATGTTTTATACATGTCTCCTTCCCCACTAGGCTGTAAGCTCTGTGAGGGCAGGGCTCTGAGCTTGCCACATGGTAGAGGCTTCTGTTAGTCAAGATCCAGTCAGGAAACCAGAACTCATGCCAAGTTTTTCAACAGAGGGAACTTGATACAGGAAGCTAGTTCTGAGGGGGTGGAATAGCTGAAAGGTTGGAACAGGATGCTTTGGCAACCCAGGGACCAGCAGCAGAAGGAAGCAGAGACATCCCCAAGATGAGAGGGACAAGGGAGCAAGTGTTGCTAACCAGAGCCTGGGGACCAGAATCGATGGGGAAACCAGAACCTCAGTCAGGCAGGGGCTGTGCATAGGAGAACCATGGAGGTGACCTAGCCACTGCCCAAGATGCCACCAAAGCAGAGAGGTGGGAAGGGACCATGACTCCTCCCTGCCTCCTGCCCATTGACCTCTGACCAGTTCTTTCTTCTGGCCAAGGCTAACAGGAAGCTGCTGGCAAGGGAGCCCGGGAAATGTAGTTTGGCAG
>NW_007738403.1:43749-44498 GCF_000696425.1 Galeopterus variegatus | reverse complement strand
TAAAGCAAACATGGATACATTTTAGTAGAATGCAAACCACACAGACATAATAAAAATAAAATAGAAGGCACCAAAAACTTTTCTTTTTTGAGGTGGGACTAATTCAGGCTATGTCTCAGACTCTGCCTGCATCCTCTCCTCACCATCTTTCTCCCAGGGGTATTTATTTGGTTCTATACTTCATTACAAAGCTCAGATGTGACTCAAACAATTACCACATTAGGAGATGAATTCTAGGGGCAGAGACACATGGGCAAGTAATGTCAGAAGTCGGTTTGATTTAGATGAGCTGTTCATATTCATAGGACCAACCTCCCCAAGGAGGGGATGGAGGATTGAGTACCAAGGCTTGCCTCATCAGGTGGAGTTCTAGACAAGGACTCAGTAGAGGAATCCCAGGCAAAGTGAAACCAGAGAGAAAACAAGCTGAAGAATCCAAAGCTGGGAGTGTACCAAGGACTTACCCTTGATTCAGTATCTGCTGGACAGTAAAGGAGGGAAAGAAAAAAAGCAGAATGAGGGGAGAGGAGGGGAGAGGGAGAAAGGAAGTTAATTAGATGCTAGTTAGTGCTTAAGTGTTACTTACCAATTACGTGTGACCACCTGACTCTAGTCGTGGTCAATACTCCAACATCACTGTCATTGGTTGCCTGAACCAGCATCCTTTTTCTATTTGATGAATTCCTCATCATATGAATCTTGATAAGAGGCAGAAACTAATCCCACCTGAGAAGCTGGAAATGCCAGAT
>NW_007738403.1:41216-42319 GCF_000696425.1 Galeopterus variegatus | reverse complement strand
CATTGTAAGGTAAAAGTAGCCATACGTAGCAATGTCCATAGGACGTGTTCATATGTTTTGATTCAGGGGGAAAATCATTTTAAGGAGAAATAAATATCAGCCTTTCTTTCTTAATTTTTCCCATATGTCAGTTTCTGCCCTGGAAAAAACCCTCAAGGGAGCTGGCAGATCATAAAAATGTCCAGAGCCGTGCATGCAGTAGTGCACAGAACAGTATGTATTACCACTGGGAAAACTACAGAGTGTTTGCCCATATGAAGGCATACAAATTAAAAATTGTGAACTCTCTGCTGCCCTAGAAGACTACTTCTGAAGGCCACATTCAGCTCAATGACAGTCAGATTTATGGTGTCACCAAGGGAGACTTCCAGAGTAAGCCTTCCACAAGTTTTTGGATGTCATTACTGGTTACCAAGGAAACTAACTTCTACCACACCAATCCTGTCTGAATATGTTAAAGAAGAATGATAAAAAGAGGAGGAAAGACAAAAATATAGGGCCAAATACAACGGTCCATTTTTTGTGTCTCTCCTAGGTAGACCAAGTCCATGCCAGAGTAAAAAACATAAAACAGGGTAAACTTGAATATAGTTTCGATTCCATTACCATTCATTTGGAACACACTTCATGTGCCATCTGTAGACTTCTGTAATTGATTGCCACAGGACATAATTATTTTGAAAGACAACTAATTTGATTAGCAGCAATGAACTTTTTTATCTATGCAAACTAGGAGAAGGACAATCTGATGAGGAAAGTAATCAAGTTTCCAGAATCAGAATGCGAGACACAGCGTTCAGGAGGCTGGAGAGAAGTGTCCATCTCTTGGCAAAGACCAAACTGAGAATTCAGAGATTTGTGGCTTCCACCTGCTGTGGATTGAATATTCCCCCAAAAGTTAATCCCCATCATAATAGTGTTAAGAGGGCAACAATCCAATTATGGGCATCGAAAGATGGGGACTTAAAGAGGTGATTAGATTGTGGGGACTATGCCCTTGTGACTGGATTGACCCCTTTGTGGAGTAATGGGAATTCTTTGATGGATTCATAAGATGAGAGAATGAGAAAGTTAGCTCTCTCTTGCTCAAGCCATTTGCCATG
>NW_007738403.1:39290-40640 GCF_000696425.1 Galeopterus variegatus | reverse complement strand
TTAATCCCCATCATAATAGTGTTAAGAGGGCAACAATCCAATTATGGGCATCGAAAGATGGAGACTTAAAGAGGTGATTAGATTGTGGGGACTATGCCCTTGTGACTGGATTGACCCCTTTGTGGAGTAATGGGAATGCTTTGATGGCTTCATAAGATGAGAGAATGAGAAAGTTAGCTCTCTCTTGCTCAAGCCATTTGCCATGTGATACCCTGAGTCACCGAGAGCCACTACCAAGAATAAAGCCCTTGCCAGGTATGTTCCCTGAACTTTGGGCTTCCCAGCCACAAAAACTGTAAGAAATAAATTATATTTCTTTACAAATTATCCAGTTTCAAGTATTCTGTTATAAGCAACAGAAATGGACTCATCTAGCAAATGGTAATCCTGCTTCCAGAAACCAGATCTTGAACTATACTGAATGTAAATCTCCCCCTTATGTGCATTATCTTCTGTTAGAGATTTCATCTATTGTTTAAACCAACGTAAAAGAAGGTAACATTGCTGAGAACCTATTGTATATCAGGTAGCTTGCTAGATACATGTTACCTATCCTCTATTTTATCCCCACAACCATTTCTATAGGGAAGGTTAAGATGAATAGACCCAGGTCACATAGCTGGTAAGAGACTGTGGTGGGCTGAATAATGAACCCCTCAGCATACCCATGTCCTACTCCCTAGAACCTGTGAGTGTTACCTTATATGGCAAAAAGGACTCTGTAGATGTAATAAATTAAGGGTCCTGAGACGGCAAGGGTCCTGGATTATACTAGATTACCCAGGGGTCCCCTAAATGCAATAATATATATCTTATAAGAGGGAAATCATTATAGAAAAGAGAAAGGTGATCTGACCACAGAAGTGGAGATTGGGGAGATGTAGCCAGGACCCAAGGAGTGCCAGCAACCTCTAGAAGTAGAACAGTCAAAAAATGGGTTCTCCTCTGGAGCCTCCAGAAGGAACCAAACCTACTGACACCTTGTTGCCCTTTAAAATGCATTTTGGACTTCTGACTTTCAGAAATGGAAGAGAATACATTTGTATTGCTTTAGGCCACTCAGTCTGTGGTAATTCGTTACGGCAGTGACAGAAACTAATACAGAGATGGAGCCAGATTTCTAACCCAGGCTACTCAAACCTGAAGCCTGTGTTCTTTTCACTACTTTGCACTGCCTGCAATTTGATTAAAGACTCTGGAATTGAGTGCACAGGGATTCACACCTTGTCCCAATTGGAATATTCCCTGGATTTGGAACTGAGTATTGAATCAGATGACTGAATTTTTGGTCTGATTAAATCATTAGAATCATCCCACTTATTGAATATTGCCAAGATGGTTATAAACAAT
>NW_007738403.1:37980-38979 GCF_000696425.1 Galeopterus variegatus | reverse complement strand
TCCCATGGACCCACGCAGGAGTGAGGAGCCAGAACAACTGAAAAAAGGGAGCCATTCAGAGACCTGTGAGTCATCACAAGGGACTGGCACAGGGCCCATCCCATGGGAAGTGTTTGGAGCACGGGTGGTGGGGGAGACACCAGGAGAACACTGGGACACAGCAAGGACAGCCGATCTGCCCCCCAATCAGCACAGGACCACTCAGAGGAGACTGGTCAGGAATGGAGAATTGCATGGGGTGCAGTTTGACAAAAAAACTCAGGTCCAGATCAGAGATTCTACAGAACCCAGATCCACTGGGTCTCTGGAGAACCGGAAGTACCTATAAGGTCAACCGTTAAACCCTGAGCTGCACAAAAAGCCTTCCCTAGGGAAACAGCAGCAAAGCAGCAATTTAAACAACCATACACTCAAGTACTGGTTCCCACAGAAAGTTCCCCCATTTTAGAAGTAAGAAAAGGACAAAAAATTAGTTCCGGCCCAGGCACACCACCAGCACCTTGGGGCCTGCCTGGGAACTGGAGGTTTGGATCTGGGGACCAGATCCCACTCCCACTTCCAGGCAAACTGCACCAGTGTCTCAGGGCCAGCCTTTCCATGCTTTCCACCTAAAGCATGGAAAAGGGGACTGAACCCCCCTCCCACAACCAGGCATACCATGCCAGCACCTTGGGGCCTGCCCAGGCACCCAAGGCAAGGAGAAGGGGAATGGACCTCTCTCCCACTACCAGGCACACTGAACCAGCGCTTTAGGGCCCACCCTGGGACCTGAGGCATGAAGAAGGGGACTGGACCTCTCTCCCACCACCAGGCATACCACACCAGCACCTTGGGCCCCATCCAGGGACTCAGAGCATGGAGAAGGGGACCAGACCAGCCTCCCACAACCAGGTACACTGAGCCAGTGCTTTGGGACCCACCCAGGGACCTGGGGTATAGAATTGGGGACCAGACCACCCTCCCACAACCAGGCACACTGAGCACCTCTTAAGGCCCACC
>NW_007738403.1:36031-36874 GCF_000696425.1 Galeopterus variegatus | reverse complement strand
TCCTCCCACACCAGGCACAAAACGCAAGCACCTCGGGGCCCACCTGGGTACCTGAGGCATGAAGAAGGGTACCGGACCCTCCTCCCACAACCAGGCACAATGCACCAGTAACTTGGGGCCCACCCAGGGACCCAGGACATGGAGAAGGAGACTGGACCCCTCTCCCACAACCAGGCACATGGTGACAGTGCTTTGGGGCCTGCCCAGGGACCAGAGGTATGGAGAAGGGGACCAAACACACCCCACAACCAGGCATACCACCAGTGCCAAGGAGCATGCCAAAAACAGCACCTCCATGTGGGTGGCCCACTACAGCCACCACAATAACCATGGCTGCCACAGAAGTGGCTAGACGCCACAGCCACCACACAGATGGTCCACCAACCGCTGGAGTGCATTCACACGAGAAGAAGCACCAACAGAGACAAAGAAAAGAAGAGGATGTCTCTTTCCACAAAGCCCATTTCAGAGTGACAGAAGNCTCAATGTTCAACCCCCAAAATATGTATAATCGATTTTGATTCAATAAATAAAATAAAAAATAAAATATTCAGAATTCCATTCATTTTATATACCTAAGCTTATCCTTATCAACGATTTTATGTAATATCATACTGATTTCTTTCCTGATGACACTGTCACAACAGCATTGAAACCTAAAAACCTGGAATCTATTGTTAGTGACTCTTCCTCCAATTAGCTCTCCAGCTTTGATCAAGTCACCCAACATCTCTGGGCTTCTCCTCACCTGTAAAGTGAGGCAGTGTGTGCAAAGCTTGCCAAGCAGCTCATCCCTAAGTTTTCTTCCAGTTTGAAGACGAGATAATGGTAGATTTCCCATCA
>NW_007738403.1:34989-35899 GCF_000696425.1 Galeopterus variegatus | reverse complement strand
AAAGTGCCACTAGAGGTCAGATGGAGCTTGGTAATTCTGTCTAGTCTGGCATGCACACTGAGCAAAAGCAAAAGCCTGCTTTAGATTGAAGACTTGCCTGGCAGGCCTGCAGCTACTGCCTTGTGAGCTAATGAATACTGACCCCAGTGTTATAGAATAAAATAGGAAAAATCTCTGAAACCAGAAAGTACATTCAGTAATCTGTACTTTGTAATAGTCTGGTACCAGAATGCTTATCTTTCTTTGCTTGCCTGAACAGCATTAATTGAAAGTGTCACCTGAAGCTCTGGTGCTTCATGTTTGCTCATGTTCCTGTTAATCAATCAGAATTGGAAGGTGCAAGAGACTAAAAACGCTTCCCGCAAACTCCTTGTGCATCCAGGTGCGACTGTAGTAAGAACATGTGACTGTATATGTAGCGTTTGGCTTGCAGTATGTATTCACTGTGAAGTGTAAAGGAATAGATAAAAAATGAAAATAACGAGAGGGAATACACGTCATTTTGGGTGCTTACCTTGTCAAGCTACCAATCAGGACCAGCCGTAAGCATGACTGTGAAGTCTGTAAAATTAGACTTTTTGTAGCTACTATTCTCTGTGTGGTTCTCTCCCTCCCTCCAACGTCTGGCTTTCTCTCATTTCAACATCCCAAACAAAATCCTGTTCTCAGGAGAGATCCAAAGAACTCAAATGCATGAGATAAAAAACAAAACAAACAAAAAAAAAAAACTGATGACCTGGTTTTGCTCTCACTCACATTTGCTTGTCAGAAAACAAGGCCTATTAAAAGGTGGAATCCTAAAAGCAGAATTGATCATCCAGAAAGGTAGTAATTTGAGGGCACAGGACAACAGTCTCAAAACCCTCCTGCAGAGCAGACAACATAGACCAATGGCGAAGGCTGGTCTTGC
>NW_007738403.1:29126-34767 GCF_000696425.1 Galeopterus variegatus | reverse complement strand
TGAAGTCTGTAAAATTAGACTTTTTGTAGCTACTATTCTCTGTGTGGTTCTCTCCCTCCCTCCAACGTCTGGCTTTCTCTCATTTCAACATCCCAAACAAAATCCTGTTCTCAGGAGAGATCCAAAGAACTCAAATGCATGAGATAAAAAACCAAACAAACAAAAAAAAAAAACTGATGACCTGGTTTTGCTCTCACTCACATTTGCTTGTCAGAAAACAAGGCCTATTAAAAGGTGGAATCCTAAAAGCAGAATTGATCATCCAGAAAGGTAGTAATTTGAGGGCACAGGACAACAGTCTCAAAACCCTCCTGCAGAGCAGACAACATAGACCAATGGCGAAGGCTGGTCTTGCCTCCCTTAATGCACACAATCTGATGGCTAGGCACTCCCTTTTTTTGTTCTTAAGCATTTCTGGAGCATTCGCTGCACTACACACGAGATTCCCGAATGCACAGGATTGCTGCATAAGGGCCCAGTGATTTCTCCCTGCACAACACACAGCACAGTAAGAGGCAGCTGGAGCCTCAGCACCATCTCACGGCAAGGCCCTAGGGAATAGGGATCCTCCTCCTCTTTCCACCACTCCCCCTATATAGCATTAAATGTGTGGTTGGGGTCAGGGGCAGGGGCTGGGGTGGGGGGCACATTCTGAGTGCGGTGCTCAGAGGGTCCTGACTTGACTGCCCAACTCGTGGCCTTAGATTGTCCATAATTTCCAGATAGTTCTGTGCTATAAGAACAAGGTAAAATTTCCTAGAGCCTATCATTTAAGACTAGAGGCAAGCAAATCTCAAAGCCTCAGGGACTCCTAAACTCCTAAGGTGCTGATGCACTGACATTCGGGTTCACAGCCCTGACAATCCTGTCTCCAGCTTCCTGCACATGGGATCACTGTCACAGCTATGTCTACCCTAAAACACAGCTGCTACTACAACAAATACTCAACTCTCTAACATTTATATTTTCAGTAAACAGAAATAATACCTATATTTACCTAGTACTTGGTAGTGTGCAGAGTGACACAAAATCCTTTCATCTATTCTGTGAGTTTAAATATTATCTTGATATGTTCATATCTTATAGATTTCTGGAGTTGTCAGGAGATCATCTACTGCTCCCTCACCTCCACACTTACCCATCTTGCACTGCCCGATGCAAGGCCTGGCACGTCCCAACAAAACCCCTTCCTTCCCCACTACCCAACACCTCCTTTCAAAAGCACAACCATTGTACAGATGATGAAACTGAGACTGAGATGTTAGATGACCCTCAAAAGTGGAAAGTATGGGGGCCGGCCCGGTGGCGCACTGGATAAGTGCGCCGCTTGGGAAGCGCGGCGGCGCTCCCGCCCGAGGGTTCGGATCCCACATACAGACCGGTTCCGCTCACTGGCTGAGCGAGGCGCGGGAGCAACAGCGAGGGTTGCGATCCCGTTGCTGGTCCCCGGTCTGGTACGGGGGCAACACTGAGGGTTGCGATCCGTTGCCGGACACGGAAAAAGACAAAAGACAAAAAAAAAAAAAAAAGTGGAAAGTATGCAAGTGGAAGATCAGGGTCTCAACCTCTGGTCTTCTCTGTGTTGACGCTCTCTGCCACATTCAACCCCCTGCTGCTTTCTTGACTGTCTCTCTCTGGCTTTCTGTGGCACCACACACTCAATTCTTCCATCATCTCTGATCTCTTCCTCTAATTCTCCTCAAGGAAATTAGGTTTGGCCAGGCTTAGTCTCGAGCTCTCTCCTTTTCTTACTCTATGGCCTATCATTCATCTCCTTTATTTTCAAAGTTTTAAATATTATCTGTGCTGCATCTACTCCCAAATTTACAATTCTAAGCCACGCCCCTTTTTGAGTTCCAGACTCAATCATGCAAATGTGAACATGTCATTTCTATCTTGCTATTTCCACAGCTTCAACCAAACTCTTCATTTTCTCACCCAAATCTGCCTCTTCAGTCCTCCTCAGTTCAACCTACAGAACCCCCAGAAAATTGTCTCACCTTTAAACTGTTCCCCTCCCTTTTCTCCTGTTTCTACTAGTAGAAAAACTAGTGTGGAGTCTGCCCGCAATATGTATCCTCAGCTCATCCTGTCTATCCTCAAAGATAAAGACAAAATTGTAGAACAACAGGAGAAATTTGAACACTAAATATTTAATAATATTTAAAATGTATTGCTAATTTTTTATGTTTAGCATGATGGTCATTTTTAGGGATATGTACTGAAATATGTATAAATAAAATACATTGTCTGGGAGTTGATTTAAAATAATCTAAGGCCGGCTGAGTAGTGAATATAGAAGAAATGAGATGTGGCAGGCAGTGACAATCGCTGCAGCTGGGAGATGGGCACATCACTTCACCATACCCTTCTCTCTCCTTTTGTCTGTGTTTGCAAAATTCCGTGATAAAGTTATGGAAAAATTTTTAAATGGGTTGCATCAAATAATGTAAGAAAACAAGATAATGTTAGATTTTATACTTATATTCCCAGTTATTTGTGAGCCATTTTAAGAGGTAAAAACAATGGCAATTTAACCTGACAAGAATTGCCCAAAATAATACAAAACTGTCAAGAAGACTCTGTGAAATATACTTTTATATCCACTACCTTTAAAGTAGATATTGTATGTTGAAATGTTGATGATCATTCGAAAGCCATCATAATTAGTAAGATATAAACTAATTGTACAGAATGTGAAGACAAATATCAACAGTTTTCTTAGTAGTGGTTTGAAATATCATGCAATAGTTAACCAAGGCCTTTACAATGTTCTGTTACATATGGAATACATATTGAATCTCTTACATATGCATTAAAAGAGAATCATGTACCATTGAAAAACATTGTCCCTCCTGCAGTAAAAGCAGCTGAAAAAAATGCATACAAATTAAAATTTAATTTGTACAGCTACAAATTAAAATGCATTCTTTGGTCAGAAATACTATCGGAAGGCACAAAAATGTTGTAGACTTGAAGAAGTAAGTATTACCCAGTGTGGGAAGTTTGCTATACAAATTGGATAAAAGTAGATTTGTTTTTCATATGTCTATGCTTATGGTATATTCTAGATTTTTTTCCAATAATGACATATATACTCATATATGAAGTACTAATTTTCTTATGAACAACCAAAAGAAAAGCGTATTCAAAAATTTATCCTACTGATATATTACTTCTTTAATGTATGGATGAAAATAGTTTAAACTAACCATTGATAGAGTGGGCAGCCTTGAATGTAATAAAAAATAATAATTTGCAGAATAAGTAACAGAAAGGGCAAATCACATGAAATTTTTTCACTTCATTATTCAAAAAACAAGCAATTACAGGAAAGAAAATGAAATAGAAGTGCATAAAATGCTACAGAAAGTCACTGATGCAATTGATTTTACAAAAACAATATCTCAACAATACTTTGTGTTTTTTTTTTTTTGTCTTTTTGTCAACAATACTTTGTAATGAGATAAAGGGTAATCATGAAAATCTTCCGCACCTCATGAAATTTTTCTGGCTATTCTATGACAAAGTGCTTAAAAGGTATCAAACTTACTGATGAGATACTTGTTTTTTCATAAAGTTTTTTTTTTTTTGTCTTTTTGTCAACAATACTTTGTAATGAGATAAAGGGTAATCATGAAAATCTTCCGCACCTCATGAAATTTTTCTGGCTCTTCTATGACAAAGTGCTTAAAAGGTATCAAACTTACTGATGAGATACTTGTTTTTTCATAAAAAGACAAGTAATCCAAATTTGCTGAACTTTTCTTTAATGCCGTGTAGCTAACAGTATAATGCACTGTTGCATATAATTTTTTAAGTAAATAAACAAAATCTGTCTCTTCAATTTAAAAGTGATACTTCACTTGTTATCTTTTGGTTTTTGTTGTAGTTTCTAATAATAGCCATTCTAGCAGGTATAAGGTGATATCTCATTGTGATTTTGATTTGCATTTTCCTGATTATTAGTGATGTTGAGTACTTTTTCATATACCTGTTGGCCATTTATATATCCTCTTTGGAGAAATGTTTACTCAAATCCTTTACACATTTTTTAATCAAGTTATTTGTTTTCTTGCTATTGAGTTGTAGGAGTTCCTTATATATTTTGAAATTAACCCTTTATCAGATATAGTTTTTAAATATTTTCTCCCATTCTGCAGGTTGCGTTTATATTTTGTTGATTGTTTCCTTTGTTATGCAGAAAGCTTTTTAGTTTAATATAGTCACACTTGTCTATTTTTGCTTCTGTTGCTTGTGCATTGGGTGTAATATCCAAGAAATCATTGCCTAGGCCAATGTCATGAAGTTTATCTCCTATGATTTCTTCTAGGAGTTTTACAGATTTAGGAAATAACAAATGTTGGAGAAGATGTGGAGAAATTGGAACCTTTGCACATTGTTGGTGGGAATGAGAAATGGTGCAGCCATTATGGAAAACAGTATGGCAGTTCCTCAAAAGATTAAAAGAGAACTACCATTTGATCCAGCAACCCCACTTCTGGGTATATATTCATAAGAATTGAAATCAAGATCTCAGAGAGATACTAGCAATCCCATATTCATTGCAGCATTATTCACAATAGCCAATACATGAAAACAATCTAAATGTTCATCAACAGATGAACAGATAAAGAAAATGTAGTATAAATGTACAATGGAATTATTTAGCTATTTGTAAAAAAGAGATCCTTTCACATGCAACAACATGGATGAAGCTTGAGGACATTAAGCTAAGTTAAATTAGCCAGTCATGGAAGGACAAATACTGCATGATTCCACTTATATGAGGTATCTAAAACAGTCATGATAGCTCAGTGTGGTTTTGATTTGCATCTCCCTGATGCTGAGTGATGTTGAGCATTTTTTCATGTGTCTGTTGGCCATTTGTATATCTTCCTTTGAGAAATATTAAGATATTATCTCACCCCAGTTGGATTGGCTATTGCCAAAAAGATGGAGAACAGCAAATGCTGGCAAGGATGGGGGAAAGGGAAATGATCCTACACTGTTAGTGGGATTGTAAATTGGTGCAACCATCATGGAAAACAGTATGGAGATTCCTCAAACAACTACAGATAGAGCTGCCATTCGATCCAGCAATCCCACTGCTGCGTATGTACCCAAAGGAATAGAAAGCATCATGTTGAAGAGACACCTGCACCCCCATGTGGTATGTATACACAATGGAATACTACTCTGCCATAAAAAAGAATGAAATTCTGCAATTTACAGCAACATGGACAAACTTAGAGAAAATCATGTTAAGTGAAATAAGCCAAGTACATAAAGAGAAGTGCCTAAAGTCCTCACTCATAAGCGGTAGCTAAAAAATAAACATATAAATAAAAGAAAGAAAAAAGAGATAACAATTACAATAAAACATTGGACTTTCAAAAGAACTGAGGTTACCAGAGGTGGGAAAGGTGGCGGCGGGGAGGGAGGAATTGGTCAACGGCCACGAAAAATGATGACACTGTATATTGTTGAATAATTATCCTGATTTGAGCATCATATATTGCACACAGGTATTGATATTCAACTCTGTACCCCACAGATATGTTACAATAAAAATTAAAATTAGTATTAAAAATAAAAATAGTCAAGCTCATCAAAACAGACAATAGAATGGTAGTTGCCA
>NW_007738403.1:18407-27950 GCF_000696425.1 Galeopterus variegatus | reverse complement strand
ATATATATATATATATATCAGTATGTAGTAGCACATTCATATAGTTAAGCATACATTTTTGAGAGAGTCAGCTAATTTGTTTATCTGATGGGCGCCTCCAGGACACAAGTTGGAGGGTGGAAGCCTAAAGCAACCTCTTCTTCCACCTCAGATGGTTCAGGACTTCCTTCCCTCTGTTTATAAAAGTGAAGTCAAGTTACAACAAATTTAAAGGGCAGCCTTAGAGTGAGGAGAAAGTATAGGGGTTGTCATGGAAGTTCAGCACATAGAGTGCGTTTAAGGTGTTTGTTTCCTGTTAGCCAGAATGTGGGTCTTGGAGAGCTCTAATTGAGATGGGATGAGGAAATTGCACTCAGTGGTAGAACAAAGAATTGTTAACAGCTAAATCCTATCCACTGTCTGACAATGTAAACCAGGCAGAGTCTCAAACTTTTCTTACGTACCTGGACAAGAACCAGAAAAAGCACTTATTGAACAAGGTTATTATTATTGCAGAGAAAGTGTTATGATTAGATCAACTCATATGCTGGATCAAAATCATCTGGATGACAATTAATTCCCTTATGCAATCCTCTGGTAATGGAATTTTCCCTGTACCTTTGACAAAGTGGTTTGTTAAACAAATAAGTAATATAAAGAACCTTCTCAAAAGAGAAGACTTTAGAGGAAAAATTCTATTAAACCAATTAATATGTCAATTAAGAATGATTTATATCTGATTGCTAAGATTTTTCTAGCACAGTGGCTTTCTAACTTTTTGATGGGGACTCAAAGTAAGAAATGCATTTTACATTCTATCCCAATACACACATGAATATGTAATTGAAAACGTTTCACAAAACAATTTTTTCCCTTTTAATGTAGAACATGACATGTCTATTTTATTCTATTCCATTTCTTAAAAGTTCTGGTCATAACTTTCTAAATTGATTTCTCTTTGCACTAATGAGTCTACACCTGCAGTTTGAAGGATGTTGTCCTAGTACCTACACCCAGTTCAGCATCCCCTGACCACAGCATTATTCTACATGTCTGCAAGTAACAACATTGCATTTTTCTTTTGTAATTATATATATATATTATTCCATACTTTTATTAATTCAAGCAGATAGTTCCTCCACAGGAGAGTGAATTTACAAAGATTACAAATTTTCAATGTTCCTAAAAGATCATGATGAAGCACTCAGGGTTAGGGCTTTGGTCCTCAGAGGACAGAGATCGTGTGTTCAGGTGAGTGAGGCCAGGAAGGTAACACAATGGGCAAAGGCTCCTGGTTCCAAGTGAGAAACACAACAGCAGGAAATGATGTTAAGAAAAGGCAGCTGATCCACAAACACACAAAGCACTTGCCAGGTACCAGGCACCACTCTCATTTATTTCTCGAACAATTCGGTGAGGTAAGGACTACTGTCAACCCCATTCTACAGATGAGGAAAACAAGGGTTGGTTCATCTGGTTAACTCTTCTACAGTAATCTGTTAGTAAGTTTGAGATTCGCACTGGGGATCCTGGCTCTAGGAGCTCTCAACCACTATACTGCATACCTCCAGGCCATATATAAAATCCCTCATTTAAAAATAATAATAAATACTTTTCTGTACCTATATGCAGGTCAAACAAAATTTGTCCATGGGTTAAATATGACTCCTGAGCTGGCAATCTGTAAACACTCCCTTAGGGTAATATAAAACATAATACATCTAGAAGCAAGGAGAGCTCACCATGGATAAGCCCCGGCTCAGGGATCAGAGGATGGGGCTCATTCCTCTGTCTTGCAATGGACTTTGGGCAAATCATTTTACCTCTTTGAGCTTCAGCATCTTTACCTTCACATTACAGTCTTGAGGCAGATGTTCTCTAAGAACCTGCCACCTCTAACATTCTATGAGTCTAAGGAGCTCGGGAGAAAAGGAGGCCCAAATCAAGAGAGAATGTTGGAAATAGAGGAAGAGAAGATGTCTAACCGAGAAAGTGCAAAGGAGGTGGGCACAGGTGAGAAGAGATAGAGTGGGGGGAAAGAGGAATGAAGAACGGGAGACCCACAATGAAGAAAGATTCGGATGATGAGATTGGACTAGTGAGTTCTTCTAGGCTGCTATTAGAGAAAGTAAAATGTTGTGAATAAGATTACAGTTGGAGAATATTTACATGATTTTCTGTTTGAAATAAGGGTTGGGAGAGCTTCTGGGCTGGTGAACATACCAAGGTTCAGGGAAGGTGATGATGCCTCTCCACACCTCGCCCTAAGCCTCTCTTCCATGTGGCTGTTTCTGAATTATTCCCTTATAATAAAACAGTACACGTAAAAACTAAATAAATAAATGAGGGTGGGAAAGTAAGACAACAAAGCCAACCAAAGACATGGCAGGAGTGGGCAGCAGGTAATGTCAAACATTAACTAGAGAAATTGGTGGGGTGGGAGGTGGGGGCGTGCAGGTGGGATTTGGGGATGGAAGTTGCAGGGAGTGGAACAAGAATTCACCAAAAGACCCCAGGCAACCTCGGAAAAGAAGTACGTCCTTCTGGCTCAGAGTCAGGATCTGAAGATTCTTCACTTGGACAAAATATCTCCTGTCACTGGGCCATCCATTCTGAATCTTTTAGTTTTTCCTCAGAATTTTTTTTGGCAAGATGGAGATGAAATTGTG
Source organism: Galeopterus variegatus (assembly GCF_000696425.1). Classification (NCBI taxonomy): domain Eukaryota; kingdom Metazoa; phylum Chordata; class Mammalia; order Dermoptera; family Cynocephalidae; genus Galeopterus; species Galeopterus variegatus. The sequence goes on along the minus strand of NW_007738403.1, from coordinate 25,302 downwards.
GGCTAAAAATAAGCCATGGAATGCCCGGAATGGAATGTATTCTGAGAACTAATTGCTTTCTGAAATCCATCTGTCCAGAAGGGTTTGAAGCGAGCCACCTAAAAACTGGGAGTCAAGCAGATGCTCTTCCCAATATCCCTCACTGCCCAGGGAAGACCATCCCCCCTCCCTCTGGGAAAGGAGCAAACTTGGACATGTCTGAAAGCCTTTAAAATCCTTGCAGGACATGAACTTCCTGAGAAAACTAGTACCCTTGATTTGTACATATATTAGGCCAGTTTTCTTTTCTTCTTGGCTCTTATTTAAAACAGTCACAGAGAGGCCAAGTTAAAATGCATATTCACAGGTCCCACCCTGGGGAGGGTGGGAGTCTGCGTTCTTACCAAGCTCCCAGGTATAATGTAGGCAGAAGCTTCGGGCTAAGCCCTCTGCCTGATTGCACTGTGAGGCGTTAACCTTATCACAAAAGCAAGCATGTGGAACTGTTTTTATAAGCCCTGATCTGCCTCACATATTTGAGAAGTGAAAATGTCCAACTTGAGACGATATTCTTTCACATCCAAGATGCCTGAAGACCTTTCTTTTTTCTGGGTTACTGGACATTATTCCTATGTTGTATGCCAATCATAACGTTTTCCTTTTCATCATTTGTTTATGTTTCCTCTCACTCTCCAAGTTGCAGAAACTAATTTAAAGTCAGCATTGAACAGTTCTTGGAGCCTGTTGCATGGTTCATTTCTCACCAGGAGGTTTTCGAATTTGTCTTTTGATGCCAAGATATTGTGGGGCCTGCCCCATGGCAGTTCCTCGGCCTCTTTCCCACTCCACCTGCAGAAACCAAAAAATGAGAAAAGCGCACATCAGACGTTACTGCTGGCCGTCATCAGCGATTGAGGTGCTGTAAGATAGAAAACAATATATGATAATAAATTTAGGGGATCTAGTTTTGCCCCAGTAGATCCAGTGGAAGCTGCTGTAGTATGCCCTGACTGGGTTTAACTCCTGCTCCAGCACTTACACCACTTGGACAGTTGCTTACCCTCTCTGTGCCTCAGTTTCTTCAACTGTAAAATGGGAATGATAGCAGTACTCACTGGATAGGACTACCGGGAGGTTAAGTGAGGCCTCCAAGTAGGCTGGCATACATTACTTGCTGGACAAAGTAACAGCTAAAGAAATGTCACCCGTTCATTATTTTTTAAATCCATTTCTTCTGTGAGCAGGATTCAGTAGGAATTGGTTATCTTTCCTCAAACAAACAGTGCTATTAGACTGCCTTATAGGAGCAGAAAGCAGATGCTCTCCATCTTGAGAAGGCTGCACTCGGGCAGTAGATCTTGCTATGCCTCCCATCTGTACTCCCTCCTCCTCTAAACCTGAAAGAAAGACAAACTTGGTAAGGAAAAGAATAAAGTCTGCCCACTTTGATGCCAGCTTCCAGTTTTTACTACTTTTGATTGTTATTAAGAATATCTAATGTGAATTGAGCTCTTATTTTGTTCCTAGCACTAAATGCTTTATACTACACTCGTTCACTGAGTCCTGTGATAAGCCTATGACGTGGGCATGATTATTATTTCTACTTTATAGATAAGAAAGCTAAGGTCTGAAGAGGTCAAGTAATTTGTTCAGAACTTCACAGATTCCAAGAAGTCCGGCTCCAGAGTCGGTATGGTCAGGTACCATGCTATATTGCCAACCAATACCTGATTATGTTTTTTTGCTTCTAAAATTAACCAACTGTAATAGGTAACCAATAGTCACTCAATAATTACTTATTGAGTACCCACTATGATTATGTTCCAAGCACTATTCTTATTACTGGGGACATGAAAATCCACCTCTGTAGAACTTATATATTATTTGGAGGAGACAGACAATAAGTATGACAAATAAATAAATTACATAGAATATTAAGAGGTGATGAGTACAATAGGAAAAAAAGAAAAAGATAAAGAACAGGGAAAGGTGTGACAAGAGTGCTGCAGGGTATTGCACGCAAAATACTGTGGTCCAGCTGGGCCTCATCGTGAAGGTGAGACTGGAGCAAGGACTTGAAGAAGGGGAAAGATCCATCTGGAAGGGAATTCCAAGCACAGGGAACACCCAGTGCGAAGGACCTAAAGCAGAAACACACTTGGTGGAATCAGCTAGGAGGTCAGGGGCTGGAGCAGAGATGAAATCAGTGAAGCAGCAAGGTGGGGCGGGCCACAGTCAGGGAGGCTCTTTATGCCACTGTCACAACTTTAATTTTACTCTGAAAAAGAGCGGAATTATTAGAGGGTGTCAAGTAAAGTGATACGATGAGCCTGCTTTTTTAAACAATCTGCTTGTATGCTGTATTGATCAAGCAAGAGCTGCAGCAGGGAGACCAGTGGTGGACTTTGCAGTAATTTAGGTGAGGGATGATGAGAGATGGACTGGATGGTAGCAGCGAAGGTGGCGAGAGTTTGTTGGGGCTCTAGATATATTCTAAGGGTACAGCCACAGGGATGTGCTGATAGATTGAATATTGGGTGTGAGAGAAAGAGAAGGGTTTAGGAAAGCCCCAGTGTTTCTGACCCAAGCAGCTGGATAGACGGCATTACCATTCACTGAGAAGAGAACCCACACGAGGTAGCTCATTTTATCCAAGGAACTAACTGGTTACAAACATACTGGAAGAGCTGAGAAACCCAGCAAGGTACAGTGGAGAAACCCATAGCTTAGCAAGAGTAGCAGGCCACTATCACTGATCTGGCAGGAGAGCCCAGAGGAGGAGGAGATGAGAGTCTCAAGTTCAGGAAGTGAGTCACCTCGTAGGAACTGGAACCAAGGGGAAACTGGAACCACAGAGGAAGGTCATCCAGAAGGAGCCGGAACCAAAGAGAAGACACAGCCTCAGTGGGAGACTGAAGCAGAGATGAGGAAGAATAGCCTGGCTTCTGCTTTCTCCCACCCTTTAATTTCCCACCAGTGCTTTCTGTTGGCTGAGCCTAGATGGCAGCCAGTTGGCAAGGGAGTTTTTGTGGAGCTCTGTTACCCAAAACAGAGAGCGGAGGAGAGAAGGAGCAGGGAATGGCCCTGGAAACAAGCAGGCAAACGATCAGCACAGAAATCCAAAGAGCTGATGCCAAGAGGATATGGCTGTGATATTCCATGAGTTCCAGAGGGTCCAATGGAAGGATTTCAAGAGTTGGGAAGAGACTGAGCATGATACAAAATTGGGGAGATACAGAATTACATGAGAAGTGTTGCAGTGAAGGGTAATAAGAGAATCTGGGGCTTCTTATGGCAACTGAAACAAACAAAAATTTAAGGAATAATCAGATTAGTCCTGGTGAGCTCCAGACAGATAGTATCAGAGAGGCGTGGGTGCCTGTGTTTGACTGTTTTATGCACTAATGTTAGAAGAGGCCTGAGTACATACATAAGCCAAGGGAAAAGAGGCTATGAAAAGTAACAGAGATGGATAATGAGAAAAAAAGAAAAGAAAAGATATGAAGAAGAAAGAATAGCTAATAAAGTATGCCGGGCATCTTGGTCTACAAATTCAGACATGTAAGAAATATAGCTTTTTTTTTTTTTTTTCAAAATCCAATCTCTTTCTTGAGTCCCTTTTCCAACAGGTAGTAAAAATGTAGTCTAATTTTCCCCAAGTTTTATTTTCATCTAAATTCTGGAATCTTACCTAGTGCTAACGTGTGTATGTGTGTACGGTCGATGTGCATGTGTGCAGCTGGTGTGAGGGGGAGGGCTGGGCAGCGCAATTGAGGAGCACTTGCACGTGAATCTCAATCATCTCTCACACAAGCATCTGCTGTCCCAACAATCATCACATGTCATCCTCAGTGGCTGGTCCATCTGGGTGTCTAAAGAAATGTCCCTGGTTTCTACCTGCATAGTCCCTTCAGGTACTCCTTCACCACTGTTGGATGCAAAGGTGTCATCTACTACGCCCTCAGTACAGTACAGTGTGAGCAACTCTATTAGGTGTCCAAAGTCCCACCCGGCTGGAATCATACCAAAGAGCCATTCTCTCTCACGTCTCACCACTTCCTCAGAGCTCTAGCGGAAAGTGAGCTGTGGGTCCTCTCGCCTCTCAGATCCCACCAGCTACGTGGAGCTATTGTCAAAGCCCCAGCTTGGCCCAGAGCTGCGCACAGGACCTTTCTCAGAAACTTCCCAACCTTCCCTGCCTTTCCACATCCATTTCTTATTCTGACAACCCAAGGACTCCTTGTGGTGGGGGGGCCATCAGTGAGAAGTTCTGCTCCCTATTCTCCAAGCCAGCCCTGTCTCGGCTCATTCTTCCCCTAAGCCCTAAAAGAGAAACAAAAGCCCCAACAAAGACTTTTCTCTCTCCTGAGGCAATAAATACGGACTAGGTATTTGTATGGGGGCATTGGAAAGACAAAGGGGAGAAAGAAAGTACCTGAGGAAAAAAATACTCTGGTTAACATTTTAAAAATATTCTACCCTGCGGAATCAGGTTCTGAAAGAAGGTGGCAGAGAAGGGGGAAGAGGCTGGGAGCAAAGAATTATTCTGAGATGGAGATTAAAATTCATACTGAATGGTTATATTTTCTTAGACATTTCCCTTTTCATGGGATGAGCTTCTCAGTCGGGAAACAGATGAGGTCCTTTCTGGGAGCAAAATAAGACAGCATTGGAGAAGGTTTACAAAAGGGCCCTCGACTGGAACAGCCCTGTGAACCATCATCACAAGGATTTCTTATAGCGGGTAAGGTTGGCACTATAATTCCCTTTTACAGAAGAGGAAACAGAGGCAAAGAAATGTTCTGAAAGTGTCCAAAGTTACCCAGACTAGTGGGGGTGCTGTGAATGCTTGAGGCGAGGGGAAATATTTAATCTCCAAAACTCATGGCTTGCTGCTTCTCTTAGGACTGAGCTTTACAACATGACTTGTTTTCAAGTGTGTAAAACTCTGTAATCACTGATAAAAAAAAATTTGTCATTGACAGTAGTTATCTGCTTGAGAAAATGAAACCAGGCCATGAGTCAGCATGGGAAAGTGGGAAGTGATGTGGTGGAAACATTTCCTACGGTAATTACAGAAGACTCCAATTTTGTTGGGGCTTCCATCCGCTAATTAGCAAAGCTTCCGCAGAAACATCTATGTCTCCATCTTATAACTAACTCCTAAGAGCAGCACCCCTGCCCCAGCCCCCTCAGGCAGGTTGGCGTGGGCACATACTTGTGCCAGGATTTGTGTCCCAGAGGTCAAGACGGATGGGTGGAGTAAGTTACTAAAACAGCCTCACATAGGAAGAGCCAGGGCTGTGTGATTGCTCGGTCTTCAGAGAGCACCAAAAATCAGACACAGGAAGCAGAGTTCAGCCACTGAGGTTAGAGCAGATAGGAAACCAGGGGCATGGTCTGAAAGTCAGAAGCTGACAGAAGCAGCACAGGGTGAAGCTTGGAGCCTCCATTCTTTAGAAACAGTCGGCAATTGGCATTATCAAAGAAACTGTCATGCTTTAAAAACCCATAGAACTGTAAAACACAAAGAAGGAATACAAATGTAAAGTGGAGTTAATAATATTAATATTGGTTCATAATTATAACAAATGTACCACACTAATGTAACATATTAATAACAGGAGAAACTGTATATGGGGGGGCAGGGATATGGGAACTATCTGGACATTCTGCTCAATTTCTCTGTAGACCTAAAANAGAACTGTAAAACACAAAGAAGGAATACAAATGTAAAGTGGAGTTAATAATATTAATATTGGTTCATAATTATAACAAATGTACCACACTAATGTAACATATTAATAACAGGAGAAACTGTATATGGGGGGGCAGGGATATGGGAACTATCTGGACATTCTGCTCAATTTCTCTGTAGACCTAAAACTGCTATAAAAATAAAGTTTATTTTTTTAAAAAAAGACCATCATCAAAGTAAAGATCTCTTTTTTAAATATATTTTCATTTTTTAATAAAAACAGGTCATTCTAGGCATGTGATTTGTAACCTGATTTTTCCCTTAGTATATCACAAATGTGGCCTTTTATTTCTCAGCCTACAGCAGTTTAATTTTTCAATGACTGCTCCATCGCCTGCCCTGACAGAGGAAACCAGCGATATAATAATAGCTGCATCTAATGGCCCCTCCAGTCCAGGCTCACTTTTCTCTCCCTTGGCCGTTCCTTCCACGATCAACCTTCCCTCCTTTGACTCACTCAACATTTCTCTGCCCTGCTTTTCATCCATCTCTGGCTGCTCCCTCTGATCCTCTTCACAATCATTTTCTTCTGATAAGCTTTGACTATAGAAGACAGACCCTAGACAGACGGCTTCTCCTCTTATTTTCAAAGACTTCTCAAAAACTCTCTTTATCCCACCACCTCTGCATTTTGACACATAAATTAAAATCTTCAGCCCTGTCCTCTCTCCTGAATTCTAGACCCTTAGCTATAAATCAACCTCGATTTCCCACTGATTCATTAAAGTCAACCTGCCTAAATCAGAACTTATTATCTCTTCTTCTTTCTCAGATATGAGGAGGTCTTCCTGCAAGCCTGGACAGAAATCCTCACACTGCCTTCTTACCTCTTCTCTTGAGTAAATCAGTAACCACAGCTAACATTCACTGAACTAAAGCACTATGTTAAGAGCTTTACAGACATTATCTGATTTAATCCTCACAACAAATCTATGAGGTAAGTACTACCACCACCCTCACTTTACAACAAGGAAACTGAAGCTTAGGAAGGTGAAGAAACTTCATCAAGGTCACCCAGTAGGTAATTGGCAAAATTAAAAGTCGGACATAGTGGTTTGTCTCCACAGTCTGGAGCTCATGCTCCTAACTCCACACACTTTTTTTTTTAATTTTATGTTTTTATTAATCTTTTGTTGAAACATATCAATTATACATATT